>NW_027222934.1:0-28175 GCF_030179905.1 Drosophila bipectinata | reverse complement strand
GCCTCATCAAACTTTAGGAAAGACACCCGGTCTTCTTCAGGCACCTTATCCAGCACGTCAGCAATATTGGAGCACCACTTCCTTAACCGAAAATGGCCTTTGGCAAGGATCGCGGATGTTTGCTGCATTATGCTAATAGCTTCATCTATAGAGTCGCCTCCGGAAAGTAGTTCATCCACATAAAAGTCGCGACGCAGAATTTTGGCCCCTTTTGGAATCATTAATTGCTCATCATCTGCCAACTGATGCATTGTCCGAATTGCTAAAAACGAGGCAGGCTTCGTTCCATAGGTGTCAGTATCCAGCTTAAAAACCTGTAACTCATCCTGAGTTGAATCCCGCCAAAGAATACACTGAAGATAGATGTCCTAACCCTGACGCAAAGATAAATTTTACGAATATCTCCAGTAATGGCCACCCGATGGCATCGGAACCAGAATATGCAGTAACTTTGGCTGAATAACTGGGCCAGACATCAACACGTCATTCAATGAATATCCAGAAGTTGTGACAGCAGATCCATCAAAGACAACCCTGAGCTTGGTTGTTGAACTGTCCTCCTTTAAAACACAATGGTGTGGAAGAAAGTATTGACCAGTAACGCTCGCATCAGAAGGGACTGGAGACATGTGACCCAACTCCAGATACTCCTTTATGAAGGCAGCATATTGCTCCTTTAATTGAGGACGGCGACAGAGCTTCCTTTCGAGGGAAAGAAATCGTCGAACGGCTTGGGGGTACGACTCTCCCAGCAGCTTAGAGCCGCATTTTAGCGGAAGCCGCACCGCGTAAGCGCCGGAATCCAACCGAGCAACATGTTGCACGAAATGCGCATCGCAATCTAGCTCTTCCTTCGTCCGCTTCACAATAGGCTGGGAGCAGTCTTCGATTTCCCAAAACCGGCGGAGCAAAGAATCCAGCAGATCATCCAGCATTGTTGCGCTCTCCGGAACATCCTTGTGGGCAGTGGAAACGAGTGATCTTCTTTGGACATGTGAACCGCCTCCACACACGACCCATCCAAGTTGAGTTTTCTGCAGCAATGGCAGGCCGGCTGAGAGCTTAATTTGCCCAACACACAACAGCTCATAAAACAGACTGGCTCCGATAAGAAGGTCGATGCGCTGTGGGCGGAAAGATTCAGGATCAGCCAAAAAAAGATTGTCAGGAATATTCCAGCTGGAGACATCCAAACTGAAGCTAGGCTGCAGGTCCGTGATATTGGCGGCGATGACGGCGTTAACCAGGGCCGAGTACTCGGAACAGTGATAACGTAGGAGAACATCAACAGAGAATCCATCTGTCGCAAAGCCGGTATCTCCAATACCAGACACCGCCATGAATGATTTGTACCTCCAAAGCTGCAGCTGACTTGCCAGCCGGGAAGTGATCACGTGCACCTGAGATCCAGAATCCAACAAAGCTCGGCATGGAACAAGGGATCCAGCGCGACTACGAACAAAAATGTTCGCTGTAGCAAGCAACGATATATCGCCGCTGTGACCTTGAGCAACTAGTGCATTAGCAGTGGACGGCGAAGAGGCTGCAGGCTCGGCGACCTCGGCTATGGCTGACGTGGGAGGACCAACCAAAGGCTGGCCGCTAGATGCCTGCGGCTCCAGGAAATGCAGCAGGCTGTGATGCCTCCTTCCACAATCATGTGATGGCCCGTTTGCAGACACTTCCGACAAAGACCGAGTCGCCTGGCCTCACCAAGGCGAATCTCAGGGGATGGCGTCTGAACCTGAGGAGTTTTGACTCTCCTCCCACTTGGCCTGGGTAGCTGGGTCCAACCTTTGAAGCAGAACTTGGACGATGATGCAGCTGGCGATCTGAACTGAAGTACCCAAATTCTTTAAGGCTCGCATATGGGCATTAAATTTGTCCGAAAGACTTCGAAGTGCTGCTTTTGAGCCACTTTCCAACAGACTGAGGCCCAGAATCTCGTTCACGTGTGCCTGAAATATTAAGCGACGGTTATTAAATCGTTTCTCCAATAAATTCAGCGCAACATCATAGTTCTCGTCGGAGACTTCCAAGGAACGAACTGCTTCGAAAGCGGACTCCCGAAGGCAAGATCGCAACCTTTGCAACTTTTCCACCTTACTAATACGAGGATTGCTGGTAGAGAAGATCGAGTAAAATTCAGCCCATTCCGAGTATCCACCGCTGAACGTAGGGAGCGGCAAAGGAGGCAGCACTTGAAAACTTTGACCTAACCCTGGGTCAGCCTGCATGGTGGACATTCCGTTGGCAAGGGTGGAGTGGGCAGCAATTCGAGATGAGCGAAGGGTCGTCTCGTGCTCAATTTCCGCCTGCATCGTCGCTACGAGCTCCGAAACAGTCCATCGAAGGTCACTGCTGATCTGCAAAATGTCCAAATCCTCAAGCTCCCCGTGGATGGCCTTGAAGTCGCTGAACATGGTGGCTATCTGACCATGTCGCACGTGTAGCATGGCATCGTCACCCTTGGAAATAGGCTGAAGAGCTCCTTGGATCCTCTGTAAGTCCTGGAGAATACCCAGGGCCTTGGACTTTAAAATTGCACTCCGGGTTGGAGTGGGTGCTCCTGTGACGGCGCCGCTGGAGTTCATGATTTATTATATTGAGTTCCGAAAAACCAAAATAAATTTTTTTTTGCTCGCGGCGAACACGATCTGTCCCACTGTGCGCTCAGAACCGTAGCGGAATTGTGGAATGTATATATATATGAAGCTAGAAGTCTATGCGCGGGCGAATGCACTTGCGTTGTGGATCGTATGTTTGTATGAAGTCTATGCGCGGGCGAATGCACTTGCGTTGTGGATCGTAAATATGTATGTGTGCTTGTAAACTAACGTTTATGGTTATGCCTGTATGTATGTATAATATAATAATATACTATAATTTGTTTATTATTGTAAATAAACTTATTAGACACGTATGATAATTTGATAATGATAATTTCACATAACACTGTTTACAAAATTGTTTTGTTTTTGTTTTAGTAATTTGTTTATGTGTATATAAATATATTAACGATCACGTCGGGGTTCACCAATGTTTGGTCATCGAGAGTTTTCGATGCCGTAAATAAAGAATCAGAATTTAATTAATTTCAACGTTATAAACTTTATTCAGGCCGCATATGAAATTAGGATTTATGTACAATATTTGAAATCCAATTTAGGATGCGAGCGCAGTAAGAAGACGAACGAGAGTGGCGCCAACCTTGCAGAATAGGCTGAGCGGATGCTCGCTAATCATAAGCGCCGAAGTAGCAAAGCCGAGCGGCCGAAAGAGAGTCGGCTTGCGACCAGCAAAACATCAGTTACTTATTAATTGTTGTGTTTAAATTAGTTGCTTGCTGCTTGACCCTACAATCAATTTAAACAACAACTGTTATTAACAACGGGGAGGTATACAATACATGAGTCACTGAAAACCTTTGACAGGACACGACATATTATTGAATATGACACACCAGAAAATTTAATAACTATATTAAAAGAATATCTTTTTTTTTTTTTTTTGACTGGTCTTTCAGAATTTGGAGATGGCTTGTGCATCAATAGGAGCATCAGCTAGCATTCCTGTATTCATAATAAAGCTTAGAGGCCCAGACGACCGAGGGGCGCTCAAGAAACGATTTGTTAGAATATATTAAGCTATTTGTTAATTATTAAGCTAGGAGGAGTTAGTAAGGAAATTTAAAATTCTATATTTTAAGTTTGAGGGACAGGAAAGAGATAGAGTAGAGACCATTGTAGTTCGAACATAATACCCTAAAAGGGTCATGCAGTGCATATGTCGAACTACAACGGCTAAGGAACAGAGGACTAATTTTTGTTAAACAAAAGTTCAGCTTACAAATATCGTTACCAACCGTTCTAAACACTCCAATAGCAGTTGACACTGCACCTGACTCGGAATCAACAGAAACGAAAGAATCTGAGTCAGAAGAGCTTCCCAAAGTAAACCCCAAAATAGAAGATACAGATTTAAATAATCTTACTATTCCGGCGGTATACACTGATCTGGATAACTCTACAGATTCAGATACTTCGAGTGTCATAGAATAAAAAATAGATAAATCCATCACAATGGCACAGTCAAATATTGATTTTATTAATACAGCATCTAAGCTTATACCAGTTTTTGATGGTAAGGCTGAAAATTTAACAAGTTTCATTGATGCTTTACAAATAATACAATCAATAAAAGGCGAGCACGAAGAATTAGCTAATTAGCTATTTATTAAAACAAATCTAAAAGGTGTCGCCAGGAATCTAATCGGTAATGAAACAACAATTACTGAGGTGATTGCTAGACTAAGCAACGTCAGTGATTGCAACGTCAAAGGCGAAACGGTTGAGGTATTATCAGCGAAGCTGATGAATCTACAGCAGCGCAATAAAACTGCTAACCAATACACACTAGAAATTGAGCAGATGACGAAAGCCTTAGAAGGTGCATATATATCAAATGGTTTATCTTTAGAGCTAGCCAGGAATTATTCCATGCAGCATGCAGTCAAAGCAATGACTAAAAACTGCACAATCGATAAGGTAAAACTTATCATGCAAGCTGGAACATTCAGTACGATGAACGAAGCCGTTTCCAAATTTGTTAATAGTTGCACTGAAGCAACTGGGCAGTCAAACACTGTCCTATATTATAAGAATTATCCACAGCGCGGCTCAAATCGCGGACGTGGCAGTTATAGAGGTAGTTTTCGTGGTAACAACGGTAATTATAGCAACAATTATCAGAATAACAATAATTATCAGAATAACAATAGAGGGCGAGGCCCATATAGAGGAAATTATAGAGGCAGTGGTAACTCAAACCGAGGCCACAATATCAATAACCAAGGCAATGTAAGATTGACACAAAATAATAACCAAAACGCATCGGAAAACTCCCAAAACCCTTTAAATATTCAACAATAAATGAAGTGAGAGTTCACACTATTAATCTCAGCCAAAATATATTCGTTTCATTTTTTAATGTAGCTACTGGGAAAGAACTTATATTTTTAATAGACACAGGTGCAGACATTTCCATTCTAAAAGAAACTTCGGATAATTTCCAAAACATCCAAAATGATTACATCATAGACATGAGTCAAGAAATAATAAAATCCCAAGGTTTAGTTTCTATAGAGATACAGACCACCAATTACATAATTCCACACGATTTTCATATCTTAAATTCACATTTCCCAATTCCATGCGATGGAATAATAGGCATCGACTTTATCAAAAAATACAACTGTCAATTAGACTTCAAGCCATCTGAAGATTGGCTTATAATAAGACCCAATAATTTAAAATTCCCAATTAATTTACCAATAGCTCATAGTTCTGGCAATAATTCAATACTTCTGCCAGCAAAATCCCAAGTTATTCGGAAAATTGAACTTAATTCAACATGGTATTTACGTTGCAAATACCATAGCAACATCCAATAAAGCCTTCATAAGACTATTAAACACAACAAATACCGACCAAGTAGTGAGTACAGATAATCTAATATATGAATCACTTTCGAACTACGATGTAGTCAACACAAATCCAGACAATAGAAAAAAATCCGTACTATCACAACTGTCAAAAAACTTCCCTCCACAGTTCAAGTCTCAGCTTACTAGCCTATGCACCCAGTATAGCGATATATTCGGATTGGAAACCGAATCAATAACCACAAATAATTTTTACAAACAGAAACTGAGATTAAAAGATGATGAACGAGTTTATATAAAGAACTATCGAAGCCCACATAGTCAGGTGAACAAAATACAAAAGCAAGTAGAAAAATTAATCTCAGACGGGATTGTCGAACCGTCAGTATCCGAATATAATAGCCCATTGTTACTTGTTCCTAAGAAATCATCCCCCGGACCAAATGCAAAGAAATGGCGATTAGTAATTGACTATCGCCAGATTAATAAAAAATTACTATCTGATAAATTCTAATTACCTAGAATTGATGATATTTTAGATCAACTAGGTCGAGCAAAATACTTTTCATGTCTTGACTTAATGTCAGGATTCCATCAAATTGAACTAGAAAAAGGTTCAAGAGATATAACGTATTTTTCAACGAGCAACGAGCAAAAAACTTAACAGATGTTTTTGAAAAATGTAGGAAATTCAACCTAAAGCTACATCCAGAAAAATGTTCATTTTTTATGCATGAAGTGACTTTTCTAGGTCATAAATGCACTGATAAAGGAATAATTCCAGATGACAAGAAATACGATGTCATTATGAACTACCCAGTTCCTCACGACGCGGACAGTGCTAGACGTTTTGTTCATAAGGATAGATTAAACATCTTTATTTCATAAATTGCACTTAGTATGGCCATACAAAGACACACATACATAGATAAATAAATACAAATATTTTTTTAATAATTTCATTTTCTATGATTCTAACGACATAAAAACAAAAGAAATAAAAAAAAAAAAATGTATTAATTAGAAATTTTTATTATAAAAATAACTTCATTATATTACGTTATTTTTCAAAAGGAGGGAGATGTAGTATGCACATATATTGAATACCCACTGTACCGAGAGTACTTAAAGGGTGTCAGCATAATCGTAAAAAACGGTCAGCATATGCATACACCTCGCGCCTCCACTTGAGAGCGCATAACAACGTATATTATTATATTCCTTTATATATATAAGTACATAGTCGTCTCTCTGCCGCCGCCTGCGAGCAGCGCTGCTACGAGACTTAGCCTTACTTAGACTTACGAAATATTGTAAAAGAACAGAGCCATTTTGATCGTTGGAGCGGCACCTCAGCTGCTCCTTACAAATAAAAACCAACCAAACTCAACTCTTGGTAATATCCTTCATCCTTCATCACAAAGGTATCAAGGTCAGACTGAAGACTGCATTGGGCAGAGATGGATTTGTACTGAAGACAAAGCTTTACATCATCTGCATACATAAGAACTAGAGAGTTCGTTAAAGCAGGGGGCAAGTCGTTTATAAAAAGCGTAAATAATAACGGGCCAAGATGACTTCCTTGAGGGACGCCGGATGTAGCACGGACAAGACGGGAATGTATGATTTTAAATAAGACTCTTTGTGTCCTTCCATCTAGGTAGCTGGAGATCCACGTTAAGAGGTCTTTAGGAAAACCCAGCATATTCAGTTTACTCAACAAGAGTGAGTGATTAACTGAATCAAATGCTTTGCTGAAGTCTGTGTAACTTACATCGGTTTGATATCCCTTACAAAAGCCATCTATGACAAAGGATGTCAACTCCAATAAGTTTTTGGTGGTGGAGCGACGCTTTATAAAGCCATGCTGACAAGGAGTGATAATCGAAGAGCAAAGGTGTTGCAAATGAGGGGTAATTAATTTTTCAAAAAACTTTGGAATTGCCGACAACTTAGAGATGCCTCTGTAGTTGGCAGCCTCAGATTTTTTTCCGATTTTATGTAGGGGAATTATGAATGATTCCTTCCACTTAAGGGGAAAAATCGAGGTTTCCAAAGATAAGTTGAAAAGTCTAAGAAGAGGTTTGCACAGAGCCCTGGCACAGTATTTTAGCACACAGCCTGGTACTCCATCGGGGCCTGGCGAATAAATGGGTTTGACCTTTAAAAGACCAGATAATAAGTTGTTCTCAGAGAAAAACGGACAGAAAATAAGATTTGCTGCTTGAATGTTATATGCGTAATGCTGATCAGTCAATTTAGGAGGAGAATAAGTTGTTTGAAAAAATTCTGCGAATAGATCGGCAATGTCCTGATCAGAAGTCGCATAGGAATTTTCAAAGGTAAGCAGGGGTGAAAAAGAAACGTGTTTACGCTTAGTGTTTACAAAATTATAAAACTGCTTTGGATCCTGAGTAAATTGTATCCGGCAGCGGTCAATATAATTCCTATAACATTCAGCGTTATGCACGGTAAAATTCGACCGAGCTAGTAGGTATCTTGAGAAATCAACACTACTGCAGGTGTTTTTATATTTAAGTAAAAGCTTATTTTTTTTATTTTTGAAGTTAGTAAGGCACCTTGTGAACCAAGGAGGATTTGTTGAAGTGGACTGATATTTCCAAGGCACACATGAGTCAAAAAATTGATTAAAAGTACAATAAAATTTTTCTAAAGTGACATTAAGATCAGTGCACGCCACAATATCAGACCAGTCAAATGTATCGACAAGGCTATTAAGTTTCTGAAAATCAGCTTTACGGAAACAGCGAATCTTATTTACCACGCTCGGAGACATCTGATCGATACCAGGAGTGGTTTCGATTGAGACCTCCAGCGTGGCGTGATATGGATCCTCTGGGGTTGAAAGGGGAAAAGCTCTGGAGAGAGCAGTACCATCAGGATCAGATACAAAACATAAGTCTAAAAGCCGACCTAGCGAATTTCTAACATGATTGATCTGACCTAGGGACATGTCAAACATGCCCGCGGTGAAGTCATGGTAAGTTATAAGTAACAAAGATGGTGAGTTATCGACGTTGGACCACTTTAATTCTGGGATATTAAAGTCGCCCACCGCTACGAGTTGGTCACGATCCGTCATAAGATTAGAGACTATCGAATGGCGGAAAAATGCTGCCAATATGTAGGCGGTTCAGACATAGGAGGTATATATGAACATGTAATGTATAAAGCTTTAACGGACATAGTGATTTTAACGCAAATAAATTCTATGTCACCAAACTCAAGGGATTTCACCTTTTCAGAAGCAAGAGTAGAGTCTACCGAAATGAGGACTCCACCTCCTCTTCGCTGAGATCGATCCCGTCTAAAAGTGGTGTACTTACTTGGAAAAACTTCGGAGCTAAAGATCTCCGGATTTAACCAAGTTTCTGTAAATGCTATTATATGGGATGCAAAGAAAGAACTATCAGAATATAGCTTGGGGAGTTTGCTACGTAGCCCCCTAGTATTCTGATAGGTAAGAGTTAGTGAGGAAACTAGTTTTTTGGGTTAGTAGCCAAAGAAGATGTTTCGATGGAGGAATCACCTGTAAGGGTTTTGGTGTCGCTGGTACGAGAACTGCAGCATCAGTCGGTCCCGGTGGTCCGGACTGTGGAATACCCTTTTGGGTAACTCTAATGGGGGTTTCGTTCCCTAGGATTTGTGGCATCACTTGAAGGGATGCCATGGCGGACATATCAGACAATTGCTCATTATCCCTGAGAAATTCTGACGAATTTTTCTCAGCTCTAGCCCTTGGGTTGGCCAGAGATATAAGCGGCTCCATTAATGTCGGCTGAGCAGGCTGAGGCGGATCAGAAACAGCGGATTTCTTACGCTTAGGGGACTCATTTAGCAGCTGAAGGCCACTAAACTGAGTGTCAAGCGCACAGAGCTGGTCATTGATTTTACGAAAACCAGTGATCAGCTCTTTAAATCCATTTTTGGTCTGTCTCATGAACGACCTCATTTCGCCTTGCACAGCACGACAATTTTCACAACAATAATGTATCCCAGACCTACGGGAAATGGCATCCGAAACTGATGCAGTGAAACCGGCACACTTGGCATGTACGACGTTTTCACATAACCAGCAATGGATACTAGGCTGGGATGTGGCAATTGTCTTGTTACAAGACTTAATTGCGCAGACAAGTTTAAATTCCATTTTTATTTTTAATTAATAAAACAAAAATTAATATATAAAAAGTTAAAAAACACAATACCTTGAACCACTGTGCCAAACAAAAAGCCGAAGCGGGAGCTTTGAACTAGTGCAAAAGAGAAATGCAGAAATATAGATAAGCCGGGGAAGATGCAGAGCTGAGCTATGCTTGGAATAGAATTTAGACAAATTATTAATTCGACTCCAAATATACCACAGCAATCGCGAAGCGATACGGTTTATGCTTTAAGATTGTTAAGATTCACAAGATTTAATTCACAAGTATGTAAGCACCGGTTTACCAATATTTATAATAAAACGCAGTGCGCACAAAAAAACACGACCGTTCGCTTAAGAGAAAGAGAGGGACGGAGAAATCTAAAATTAATTAAAATCTTCAAACTAACATTACGGTAGGAATTCGTTGTACCTTAGAGGACTTATTTCAATTTCAATTACCATTAAAAAATAATTTCACGAACACATTCCTTTTTACAAGAATCTTTCTACAAGACGTGGAAAACGAGGAAGATAAAGCTACAATAATAGAAGAAAAACACAGCCGTGCTCATAGGGGGCTAGAAGAGAATTACAAACAGATCAGTAAATTATATTATTGGCCAAACTGTTTTAAAAAATTAAAAGAATATATCAAAAATTGCGTGATTTGTAACGAAAATAAATATAACAGGCACCCAATAAATTCCAATTGGGGAAGCTCCAATTCCAAGTAAAGAAGGAGAAAATTTACACATTGATATATATTACGCGCAAGGTCTTACTTTCATAACTTGTATTGACGCTTACTCAAAATTTCTAGTAGTAAAAGAAATCCAAAATAAATTAAATATCGAAAATAAAGTAATGGAACTTCAACATTTTCCACAAGCAAAAGTAATAATGGCCTATAATGAACGGAGCTTTACCTCGGCCCAATTTAAATCTTTCGCAGAAAGGTGCAATTTAACTTTACATTACGCAGACCCGAAGCACAGCACGTCAAACGGACAGGTTGAAAGGGCACATTCTACATTAACAGAATTAGCTCGATGCATTAAAGAAGAATTTAATTTAACTGACTTTTCCGAAATAGTAATTAGAGCCGCTCAAGAATATAATCAGAGCATTCATTCTACAACGAACCAAAAACCTTTTGAGGTACTATATAATAAAATAGAGCACGATAACATTCCTGAACTTTTGAAAAATACTCAAGAGAAAATGTTGGAAACACATAATGAAAACAGAAAAGAAAAAGAATATCATGTAGGACAGGTAGTCTATGAAAAGAAACACGGGGAAAGAAATAAACTTAAAACCAGATATAAAAAACAAATAGTAAAAGAAAATTTAGCCAACAAAATAATAATCAACAATAGAAATAGAATTATTCACAAAGATAGTATAAAATTCTAAGTATTTATATATCATCCTTTTTTTTCTTTCCTTTCCCAGAAAATGTTTTATCAGGTGCTCATACAACACCTTACTTTATTAACAAAATCAGAAATAATTGACTATACAAGCAACGAATATCTTCTATTTAAGGACAATAAAGACGTATTGACGTACGATTCATACGCAGATTTATTCCATGTAACTAACTTAAGCTTTTATAAAGAAATAATAAATTTGGAATCAGATAATATTAAAAGGGATACTAATAAAAGGTCACAATGGGAAATTAAATATGACATAAAAGTAATCGAACTAATTTTATCGCAATTAATATCAACTAGATCAAAAAGAGGGATAAATGAGTTAGGCGTGTGGAAATGGTTAGCTGGAACTCCGGACCATAATCATTTTATTACAGCTCAGAATAAAATTAATGAATTAATTGAAAACAATAATAAGCAGTCTATTATCAATTCCCGATTATTCAAAGAAATAGAATCTCTTTCCGATGATTTTAAAAAAGTATTTATTGATCAAGATCTACCACTTCGAAAACATCGCTTGCGATTATTAACATTTGATCTGCAAAATTTAATTGACACAATCACTCTAGCAAAAATAGACGTTTTTAATACCAAAATTTTAAACAATGATGACATCTTGGAAATATTAAAGCATGAACAAAAACCAGTAATTATAGCTGATTTAATGGACATCTCTTCTTTTAAAATCGCATTACATAAAGAACTTTTAATAATTTATATAAAATACCCAATAATAAAAAACAGATGTGAAATATATCACGCTAGAGCGATTTCCCAAATCGATGGTAAACTAGTATTAAGCAATCAAATCGCAAAATGCGAAAATATTTTTTACGAAATGTCTAATTTTAAGAACGAACTTTTTAATAATTATTGCACTCTAAGTAACAAAAAAACTTGTTGTTCGTAGGGGGGCGTGGTTGCCGCAAAAGATTCCAGGAGTAGAAAGGTTGAATAAAAAGTCGGAGGCGTCTTCCAGTGAATATAACGCGTTCAGCTTTATTGGGCTGCTTACATCGAAAACTGGTCTTAACTTAGCAAGAAAACAGGCCACGGTAATAGAAACAAGAAAGGAAAGCTAACTTCGGGCGGAGCCGAAGTTTATATACCCTTGCAGTTAAACCTTGATATATATCGCAAACATCGGATATAGTTGGCCGATCCTTATGATTACAACATAATAAAAGCAATTTACTAAAATACAAAATCTAAAAAAAGTCCCAAACTTCTATCTTCAAAAATACGAAAGTTGATATTTCTACCAAGTACCATTTTCGATCGTTCAGTTATATGGCAGCTATAGGATATAGTCGACCGATCCTAATGAAATTTGGTAGGTCGGATCAACTGGCCAATAATAGAATCTGTATTAAGTTTCACCTTTCTATCTTCAAAAACACGAAAGTTGGGTCGTTTCCGATCGTTCAGTTATATAGCAGCTATAGGATGTAGTCGGCCGATCCTAATGAAATTTGGTAGGTCGGATTAACTGACCAAAAATATAATCTGTACCAAGTTCCAGCTTTCTATCTTCAAAAACACGAAAGTTGGGTCATTTCCGATCGTTCAGTTATATGGCAGCTATAGGATATAGTCGGCCGATCCTTATGAAATTTGGCATGTCGTAATGTTTTGCTAAAAATAGCTCTCAGGTCAAATTTGAATTCTCTAACTCTAAAAACACCAAAGTTATACCATTTCCGATCAATCAGTTATATGGCAGCTATAGGATATAGTCGGCCGATCCGGGCCGTTCCGACTTATATACTGCGTGCAAAGGAAAGAAGGGTGTGTGCAAAGTTTCAAGTCGATAGCTTTAAAACTGAGAGACTAGTTCGCGTAGAAACAGACAGACAGACAGACGGACAGACGGACAGACGGACAGACGGACATGCTCATATCAACTCAGGAGGTGATCCTGATCAAGAATATATATACTTTATAGGGTCGGAGATGTCTCCTTCACTGCGTTGCACACTTTTGGACAAAATAATGATACCCTCTGCAAGGGTATAAAAATAGACATCATACAAGATGGTGCCATTCCTATAAATGGGAACAATATTGTTAACAACTCCCATTTAAACGGTTCGTTTTTAATAACATTTAATGGTACAACTAAAATTAATAATATCTCATATACCAATTTGGAAAATAAAATTCTTGAATACGTAACTACTACGAACCACTTCAAAAATTATGAAATATCCGATTACATATTATCAAATAACTCTAATCTTTCTTTAGATAATATAAACATTTTAAACCCTTTCGTTAAAATAAAGAATACTAAAATATCACTTACCTTTATATTATTTTTTTATATATATATTTTTTTTATTTTAATTATTCGTTAAGATGATTAAAAATAAAAAATTAAAATAATAATTAATTATTAATTAATGAATAATTTATTAATTATTTATTAATTTTATTTATTTTATTTTTATTCGTTACTAACACTAATGCGGTAAAATCATATCAATGTATTGGGGTGCCGATCCCTGCTTTAGATAAATTTTTTGACTCATGTGTGCCTTGGAAATATCCGTCCGCTTCAACAAATCCTCCTTGGTTTACAAGGTCCCTTACTAACTTCAAAAATAAAAAAAATAAGCTTTTACTTAAATATAAAAAAACCTGCAGTAGTGTTGATTTCTCAAGATACCTACTAGCTCGGTCGAATTTTACCGTGCATAACGCTGAATGTTATAGGAATTATATTGACCGCTGCCGGATAAAATTTACTCAGGATCCAAAGCAGTTTTATAATTTTGTAAACACTAAGCGTAAACACGTATCTTTTTCACCCCAGGATCAGGCCATTGCCGATCTATTCGCAGAATTTTTTCAAACAACTTATTCTATTTACTAAAACACTTAAAATTTAACATTCCTAATAGAAGGACTCGAAACTTTAGTCGACTGTTCCTTAGTCGTTGTAGTTCAACATATGCACTGCATGACCCTTTTAGGGTATTATGTTCGAACTACAATGGTCTCTACTCTATAACATCTCTTTCCTGTCCCTCAATTAATAATTAACAAATAGCTTAATATATTCTAACAAATCGTTTCTTGAGCGCCCCTCGGTCGTCTGGGCCTCTAAGCTTTATGATGAATACAGGAATGCTAGCTGATGCTCTTGTTGATGCACAAGCCATTTTCAACTTCTGAAAGACCGGTAAAAAAAAAAAAAATATATATATATATATATATATTTAATTCTTTCACTTATTATAAAATATTATTATAAAAAATTTTTTTTAACCAAAAAACATCGGCCTGAACCAGAAAAATTCAAAATATTAACCAAGAAATTTTTTTGACAGAAGTAAGAGATCATTTAAGGGGATCATTTAACGATCCATTTTAGAAGGGGGAGAGTTATCCAACCTTTCGCTTGATCTTTGGCTCAATTATCCAACCCATAAATACAGGCCACTTATGGCTTTCCACTTATATATTTTTATAAACAACAATTTCAAACTCTGCATTTGCCTTCGGCTTTGTCTTTGGCTCTGAGGTCCGATCTCGGTTCCCCATAAACAAATCAAAATCAAAAGTAAACATCAGCTTCCCTCCGAAGCCCAATCAATTACTCCTTTTGCGTTCCATGTACCCACCAAATTGCATCGATCCGCTTAATCGAATTTCACAATAAGATGCGACAGTTTCATCTTAAGCCTCTAATCTAAACACAACTGATGGCCGAGGTTCTTTGGATCAGATTTAGAATTAGGAAGTCAGTCCTATTTTGACCGAGACCGCGAACGGTTGACAAAAATATTTAAGAGAAATCAAAAGTGTCTTGTAATTGTTACGTTTAATAAATAAAGGTTTAACACCAAGTTGTGTAATTAAAAAATAAAATTAACATTTTTTTAATTCACCGAACTACAAACAATTTAACTTGCACGTTCTTTCCCACCGACAAAAGGATTTTCGATCTGCTCCGAATCTCCACGGACCAACAATCGGCTGAAATAAATACCAATTACCCATGTATCCTTCCATTGCGTTTGAAAATCCTAACTTCCATGAATAAGATAACTTTTCTGTATTTCTTGAATGGTAAAGTGTTTTTTCCTTCTTATTAAATGGGTCTAAATGAGATTTTCGGACCCATTGCTGCAGGCGAAAGTATTGCGTTTGTTCGCTAATTATGTCACTTATTATAATATAACGGCAAAAAAGTTGTGGATAAATTCCCGAATTATCGTGACGTATTACTATTGCAGATGGTAATGAACAAAGTTGACGACAAAGTCGAAAAGATACAGTGCAATTTCTTTGAAATGTTCGATAAAGCGGATCTTGATGCACTAAAATTTCGGATATTTTATTTGAATATATGAATGAAAATATAATATTTGCAGATGAGCCAGCATTGTATCTTCCTCCAAAAGTGAACCCTCACACTAGGTCATCACGATGGCATGGATCACTAGATATATATTGTTCGACATTCAATATTCTATCCCAGAAAGAGAGGGAAGTGATTAGAATGTTAGAATTAGTAGCTAATTGCTTGTAAAGAAGATGTTGGATGTTGATAATTCATAGGATTCTGAGCTCTACCTTGATTTAAGTTTTGCTGCAATTCCTGTCGAAATTGTTGTTGATTGAAATTATTTGGTTGTCTATAGTTACTTTGCTGATTATAACTTTGTTGATTATTTGTATTATAAAAGGAATTATTTCTTTGGAAATTATTATTTTTTTCAGGGACCGTAAATAATGATTATTGTCGCTATTTTTAAATGAATAAATCAATCACTTCCAATCAACATAGAACAAGCTTGACTAGCACGTTTTTATCCTTTAAGGATACACTATGAATATTCTTGATGATTTTTAATTTTTAATTGTTATATTTACTCTTCTATGGTTAAACATTATTTTTGATCGAAAAAAATAAAAATCACAAATAATCATTAAGCTTGAACAAAAAAAATAAAACTCAAAAATAATGAATACTCGTACTTTTTATTTTTTCTGGATCAAAAATAAAACTCACAAAGCGAAAACTTTTGATCGTTTAAGGATATGGCCAATATTGTCCTATGTCCTTATAAAGGGACCCTAGAGCAATAATTGACAACAACAACAACAAAAATACATTTTACCAGCAGCAGCAGATATACACAATTACCAACACAATGATAATAATGATAATCATCATAATGATCAATGTGATAAAACTTACCTTAGGCCGAAAGCGTACGAGAAGAGAAAACAAAAGAAGACAGCGGAAGCGCACGCGCTTAGATCTATTTTTAGTAGCGCTATCTTAGTCTACCAGGTCTATGCATATGAGACGGCGTTTCCCATTCTGGGCATTTTTGCGGGCGTTTTTGGAGCAGAAATTCTTTCATTCTTCCAGTTGTTGCTGGTAGCGTTTGCCATCAACGGTTACACTCGGATTTAGGAGCTCATACCAAACGATTCCGCCTGATCCGGAAAACGCTCAGCATGGCTTTGCGGACGAAACGGTTTGGCCGAGATTGGGATTTGGCCGGCTGGGCTGGGAGAATATAGGATTTTTTGAGTTGTGGGTTTTGAAAAGAGGTCCACATTGCAGATTGAGTGACAAGGGAATGGACAAACGAGAATTTCAAAGAGAATTTCGCAAGTCAACATATTTTAGATTGATACAGATGAAGCCTGCTCAACCTCAACCTCACCTCGCTCTTGACCGAGCTTTTAAGTAGCATTGAGGTCGATGCTGAAGAGGAAGCTGACGATGATGGGCAGCAGGAATTATTGAAAGGATATGCTGAAATTGATAGTTACAGCCCGAAGCTCCTAGGCGCTGATATAATGCAGTACTGGAGTGAGAAGCAATTTCAGTACCCGAATTTATATCATCTTGCTAAGGTGGTGCTCGCGGTTCCAGCTACCCAAGTTAGCGTAGAGCGCGCCTTTTCTGCGCTTAAAATAATGCTAACCGACCAAAGGTGCAACTTATCGAGCGAGTCGCTGTCAAAATTGTTATTCCTAAAATTTAAATAAAAATTATAAAAATACATAAAATTCATAGTATGTCTTAAATGCATAATAAATTGAAAATTAATGTACCTAATTGTTTTACTGGTTGATCATTATGATGATTATCATTATCATTATTATCATTGTTTTGGTAATTGTGTATATCTGCTGCTGCTACAGAGCGTATGTAACAGTTGACCTTATATTAAATAATTGCAACAAACACAAACAAATAAAGCATTTTTTTGTTGTTGTTTTTGTTGTCAATTATTGCTCTAGGGTCCCTTTATAAGGACATAGGACAATATTGGAAATATGCCTAAAGGATCAAAAGTAATTGCTTGGTGAGTTTTATTTTTGATCAAAAAAAATAAAAATCATGAATATTCATTATTTTTAAGTTTTATTTTTTTTGTTCAAGCTTAATGATTATTTGTGATTTTTATTTTTTTCGATCAAAAATAATTATTAGTCTTGATTTAAAAAATTCAAAATCGTTGAGTAATCATTACAAAGTTATTTTAAATATATTACTTATAATGATTACGGTCTCTGATTTTTTTGATAATTTCTCCTGTCTTGTCTGTTTTGATTTGAATTATCTTGTGATTTAACTTTATCAGAACAAGAATCTAAACGAGAACAAGAATCTCGTTGTACTACTTGTTTAAGTTTACTTACTGTAGATATGTCGTGCCTTGCTAATGTCATGAATACATATTTTACAGTATTATTCATGGCATTATTATAAATCACTAGCGACCCCGGCAAACGTTGTTTTGGCCTTTTTTGTTTTCTGTAAGGGCTTGCTGTTTTTTCTTCATTTATTTTGGTTAATAAATGTTTTTCAGTATTTCAAGTACATCCAGTATTTTCACGTACAACAAAATTCCCCTCGCCAATATCTATCAGTTGTTTAGAGAAAGGATGAATCCTGAAGCATTTGATCGCGCATATTCTTGGTCAGTTCTTTTTCAACATTACGCCACAGTTGCGATGATTTTAAGCAAGCCTTGAATTCATCAGCGTACGTTAACCGTGAACACCTGAAAGGAGTAACAAAGGCCCGTAAAATAGTTTATCATTGTTCCTTATATCCCTAAATGACCAATCCAATTCCTCAAGCGAATTTTTACGTCCTATAGTGCATTCATCCAAAATATGGGCACTATGCCCATAGACGATTGTTTTTATGTTGCACACTGCATCTGGATTATTTTGAATGTTCAATGACAGCTTAAGTGCTGAATGAGCTGTTATGCCTCCATCTAATAAGGTTGCTGCAACGCCAGTAGATGCAATGGCCAATGCGTTGCCAATTTTTTTTAAATGGTAACTCGGCCGGAAGAAGCGAAATAAGGAATGTTCACTTTGGAACTTTCACTTTGAATGTTCACAATAATCACTTTGGAATAAGCAGAATTTTCAACAGGCTCTTACTGGAATGCTAGTCGAAGAAATTGCCCAGATGTGAATCCTCGATAAACTTGTTGCCGTTGTTAGTTAATTCTTCTTCTAACTATTAATCTGTGCGCTTCTCTTCTTTGAAAAGTGGTCTTTGTTGATTATGTTCATCTCGTGCATCTTTCGATTGTGATTCACGTAACTGCGCCATGATTACACGCTCCTTTTCATTACCTTTATAAATTTGTTCTCCTGATCTCGTATTCTTCTATCTCGCGCAGCTCTAGAATTGACTGTTTGATGACTAAAATTGGCCCAATTGCGTTTTCTTGGCATTGGTGACTGTAGATAAGTAATCGGCGGACCCCTATTTCAGGGGCATATGACACAAACATAAATGTACAATACGTTACGCTCACAGCCTACTTATTGTTATTCATTAAAGCAGCCATTTTGGAGGAGTATAAATCCCGTTGTCGAACGGGATAAAAAGTATCCTATGTCCGTCTCCTGGCTCTAAGCTACCTCCCTACCAATTTTCAGCCAAATCTGTTCTGCCAAATCTGTTCTATTTAGCATTAAAGTGGGCTACTAATTTATTTTAACTTTTTTGGGTCTCAGGATTTGGGTCTCAATTAATCGAGGTGACAAGAAAATGTGGAATTTTCTGTGAAGTGGGTTTCCATTTAAGAATGGTTTGGTTGAAAATATTTGAATAATTGAATTATAATTTTTATTATTATTTTTTTCATAAAAATTTAAAAAATATCTTATTTTTAATTATTATTATAAAAATTGAAAATTTCCTGCCTGACGACAAAAAATACAACGTCATTAAAAATTACCCAGTCTAACATGATGCGGACAGTGCTAGACGATTCGTTGCATTCTGCAACTACTATAGACCTTTTATCAAAAATTTTGCCAACTATGATCGTCACATAAAAAGATTATGTAGAAAAAATGTAAAATTCGAACGGACAGCTGATTGTCAGCATGCCTTCAATTCCCAGATTTCAGCAAAGAATTTTGCATAATAACGAAGCAAGTAAGCAAGCATGTGGAGCAGTTTTAACTCAAAACAAAAATGGACTCCAACTTCCAGTTGCTTATGCATCAAGATCGTTTACTAAGGGTGAAAGTAATAAAAGTACAACAGAACAAGTATTTGCAGCAACTCATTGGGCCATAACTTATTTCAGACCATACTTTTATGGTAGACACTTCACTGTCACAACAGATCGCAGACCATTAACATACTTGTTCTCAATGGTAAATCCAAGCTCAAAGATAATGAGCGTATGAGACTTGAATTAGAGGAGTACTAGTATAATTTTACAGCCGAATATCTGAAGGGTAAAGACAATTTTGTAGCGGATGCGTTATAATAACCATTCAACAGTTAAAACAAATGGATCTGTAAAGAAAGTCACTACAAGATATCAGAGAAGTGTCCTTGACTGTACAAAATATGCTGTTTCTTTAAAAATGGTAAGAAAATTACTGCAAGATATGACGTTAGCGAATTATATACCAATGGAACTCTTGACTTAGGACTTAGGACATTTTTTCCAAAGGCTTGAAACGCAAGCCAGTATAAATAAAATCAGTCAACTCAAAGTGGCACCGTGGGAAAATATCTTTGAACATGTTTTAATTGATTATTTTAAAAATATGGGCAATAAAATATTAATTTCATTGAGAGTAGTCGTAAACAATAAAAAAAGAAGCACTATTGTCTACATTCCATGATGATCTAATACAAGATGGTCCCACAGGCATTTCAAAAACCATGGCCAAGGTCAAAATACATTATTATTGGAAAGGTATGACTCAAGATGTTACTGAATATATGTGAAAAGGTCCAAAAACTTTTATTGAATACATACGTTCACATATATCGGTTGTTAAAACTGATTGGGACATATAGATCCAATATTTCGTTTATTGGTTCAACACAACCCTATCTGTGGCACATGACTATTGTCCATATGAACTTGTTTTCGGTAAAACAAACAGTTTACTTAATCATTTTAATAGCAAAAATAACATAGAACCTTTATATAACATAGATTTATAAAAGTAGAATTATAACAAGAAAGCAAAGCTAACTTCGGGCGGAGCCGAAGTTGATATACCCTTGCAGCTAAAACCGGATATATATCGCAAACATCGGATATAGTTGGCCGATCCTAATTAAAAAAACCAATTAATTACAATAAAAAATCTAAAAAAAAGTCCCAAGCTTCTATCTTCAAAAATACGAAAGTTGATATTTCTACCAAATACCATTTCCGATCGTTCAGTTATATGGCAGCTATAGGATATAGTCGGCCGATCCTAATGAAATTTCGTTGGTTGGATTAACTGACCAAAAATGTAATCTGTACCAAGTTCCAGCTTTCTATCTTCAAAACACGAAAGTTGGGTCGTTTTCAATCGTTCAGTTATATGGCAGCTATAAGATATAGTCGTCCGATCCTTATGAAATTATGGCATGTCGTAATATGTTGCCAAAAATAGCTCTCATGTCAAATTTGAAGTCTCTAACTCTAAAAACACCAATGTTATACCATTTCCGATCAATCAGTTATATGGCAGCTATATAATATAGTCGGCCGATCCCGGCCGTTCCGACGTATATACTGCGTGCAAAGGAAAGAAGGGTGTGTGCAAAGTTTCAAGTCGATAGCTTTAAAACTGAGAGACTAGTTTGCGTAGAAACAGACAGACGGACATGCTCATATCAACTCAGGAGGTGATCCTGATCAAGAATATACATACTTTATAGGGTCGGAGATGTCTCCTTCACTGCGTTGCACACTTTTGGACAAAATAATGATACCCTCTGCAAGGGTATAAAAAGAGCCAGAATTATGTTAGAAGAAAATAAAAGAAATAATAATGAATTATATAATAAAAAAAGTAAGAAACGTAGATATATCGGTAGGAGACAAAGTCAAAAAAAAAAAAATGTTTAAAATAAAATACTAAATATATTTTTAAATACATATAGTGTTACATTTACACATACATGTGCTTATACATGTGCTAGTAGTGCTTTTTAACGATATTACCCATTATATTATTTCATCGAAATGAAACATATTGAACAATTTTAAAGAAAATCATAAGTTCCAATCATCTTGAGAAATAGTTCCATTAGCGCTTGAATGAAACAACTAACTAGGAAACATATCAAGCACAGCCATACCACAGCGTCGCTATCATTATATTTCCTTGGACTAGGGTCACAAGCCATTGGTTCTGTACGACCAAAAAATATTATAACTATGCTGATAGAAATAAATAGTTTAGCCATATATATGCACGTTCTTTCCCACCGACAAAAGGAGCTTCGATCTGCTCCGAATCTCCACGGACCAACAATCGGCTGAAATAAATACCAATTACCCATGTATCCTTCCATTGCGTTTGAAAATCTTAACTTCCATGAATAAGATAACTTTTCTGTATTTCTTGAATGGTAAAGTGTTTTTTCCTTCTTATTAAATGGGTCTAAATGAGATTTTCGGACCCATTGCTGCAGGCGAAAGTATTGCGTTTGTTCGCTAATTATGTCACTTATTATAATATAACGGCAAAAAAGTTGTGGATAAATTCCCGAATTATCGTGACGTATTACTATTGCAGATGGTAATGAACAAAGTTGACGACAAAGTCGAAAAGATACAGTGCAATTTCTTTGAAATGTTCGATAAAGCGGATCTTAATACACTAAAATTTCGGATATTTTATTTGAATATACGAATGAAAATATAATATTTGCAGATGAGCCAGCATTGTATCTTCCTCCAAAAGTGAACCTTAACACCAGGTCACCACGATGGCATGGATTACTAGATATATATTGTTCGACATACAATCTTCTATCCCACTCCGATATCTTTTTCATATTGAAAAAAATGTAAACGACTCCAGAGATTGTGGTACATATATAAAAAATTATCATTTGATAGTTGTACTCTACTACAGGACGTTCCAAATGACATTTCAGATTCATTGGCAAAGCAATTATTGGCACAGCGTTAGCATCGAAATCGCTAATAAAGTTACACTTGCAATGTATACCAAAATAAACGCTTCGGTTCATTTCGGGCATGCAGGCAAAATTTTGCCAGCTTGGTTCGGGGCGAGCATAATTCCAAATTCGACAGCTCCTTATTTCAGTAGAAAATGCAAAATAGGCTCCATGCTGGCCAAAAGTGCTTAAAGGTTCAGACAAATTAGCGGCTCGAAGATATATTATATATAAACGGGTCGTGATTTTTCACACCGGTTTCTTAGCAACATTGTTGTTGGTTGTTGGCTCCCACTTCTAACACGGCAAGTATAATCAAGAACCTGCATATCTTCAAGTTTAGGTACATTTGTCATTCGCATTAACACATGATAGTCTATGTCCGCTTGGGTAAAAGTGACTCCTAGAACTGAGTGCCCATATAATTCTGTTCTATACATACGAACCTCGAATGGGGTATAAACATTATCGTGAATAACATTTTCCACATCCTCCTCTGGATCATCTAAATCAGTACCGCGAGGAAAAAGTTGGATATTTGATTCATCACTAAAAGTCTCACCAGCCGAAAAATTCATTTTTAATTTTGAAATATATTGAAAAGGTTCAACAATTTCTTGAGTTTTTTGCCAGATAGCATTAGCGGTGTAGGCATTAACAACCAGAACTTGAGTAGTCGATTCTTGTTCTGGATACCACCAGTATTGACTTTGCTTATGACTTCGAACCGAAAGTAGAACTTCATCCGATTTAAGACGTCGTCTTAGCTCTTGAAGAAGCTTGTCTGTAAAAATAAGAGTATGCATTGCGTCGGCTGACTCAAATTCAATCTGCCGTTCTTGGTCAAGGTCAAAACTCTCCATACGCATATTAAATGTTGAGCGAACTATAGTTTAGGCCCTTCTCTGGATGCAGACGCCGAGCAGTCCCCATACCATATAAAATAAACAACTACTAAGCTTCCAATATGCATGCAACCAATTATTTATATGCTCTAAGCCTCTGCGGCCGAAGAGTAGACATTTTGCTCTAATCTATTCCTAAAATTGTCAATATTCAAACAGGATTCTGACTCCGCCCGACATTGTGATTTTGGTATATACTCCCACTCCGCATTAAACTTATTTAGAATATCACACAATTAATACAGCACCATTGTATCGTAGTCGGTCCATTAATGTATTCAGTTCATTACTGTTAATATTAATCTAAAGGTAGATGAAATTATTTGAAGCATCCTTGCGATGACATTAACGTCCATGTCATCAAAGAGGTTCCAGAGACAGAACTACCCTTTTAGTAAGTCGTACCAAAATGGGCAAGCTGTACAGTTGTCTTGCGGTGGTATACAAAGAGTGTTTCAATAAAGTTGACTAAACCTCTCCTTGGTTTTTACTAGCTTGCTACCTGATAAAGTAGCAAAAAAGTTTTCTGCCAATCTGCATATTTTAAACCTTTCCTGGGCTTGGGATAATGTTTATGTGTGTATTGTGGGTTCAGTATCTTCAATTTCCAGCCGGCGCACATCAACAGTTACAGCAATATCGGCGCAAACATAAAAATTATCACAAACCTTTATTGGAGAAAAGAAAAAATTTGTATCATATTTATTTTATGTCATATCTATTAAATGGGACTGAAAAAAAAATTTTAATTATAAAAAAATGCTCTGTTCGTATCTACGTCATTTATAGTTGAAATGTTGATGTTGAAAGAAAATGCCAAATGAAAATGTCAAAATGTCAGAAACGAAGTCATGCCACCCAAGAAGTCGAATTTTGGTCGTAGGGTATAAAAAGAGCCAGAATTATGTTAGAAGAAAATAAAAGAAATAATAATGAATTATATAATAAAAAAAAGTAAAAAACGTAGATATATCGGTAGGAGACAAAGTCAAAAAAAAAATGTTTTAAATAAAATACTAAATATATTTTTAAATACATATAGTGTTACATTTACACATACATGTGCTTATACATGTGCTAGTAGTGCTTTTTAACGATATTACCCATTATATTATTTCATCGAAATGAAACTATTGACAATTTTAAAGAAAATCATAAGGTTCCAATCATCTTGAGAAATAGTTCCATTAGCGCTTGAATGAAACAACTAACTAGGAAAACATATCAAGCACAGCCAATACCACAGCGTGCGCTATCATTATATTTCCTTGGGACTAGGGTCACAAAGCCATTGGTTCTGTACGACCAAAAAATATTATAACTATGCTGATAGAAATAAATAGTTTAGCCATATATATGCAACTTTCTTTCCCACCGACAAAAGGAGCTTCGATCTGCTCCGAATCTCCACGGACAACAATCGGCTGAAATAAAATACCAATTACCCATGTATCCTTCCATTGCGTTTGAAAATCTTAACTCCATGAATAAGATAACTTTCTGTATTTTCTTGAATGGAAAGTGTTTTTTCCTTCTTATTAAATGAGTCTATATGAGATTTTCGGACCCATTGCTGCAGGAGAAAGTATTGCGTTTGTTCGCTAATTATGTCGCTTATTATAATATAACGGCAAAAAATTGTGGATAAATTCCAGAAATATCGTGACGTATTACTATTGCAGATGGTAATGAACAAAGTTGACGACAAAGTCGAAAAGATACAGTGCAATTTCTTTGAAATGTTCGATAAAGCGGATCTTGATAAACTAAAATTTCGGATATTTTATGTGAATATATGAATGAAAATATAATATTTGCAGATGAGCCAGCATTGTATCTTCCTCCAAAAGTGAACCTTTACACTAGGTCACCAAGTTGGCATGGATCACTAGATATATATTGTTCGACATACAATCTTCTATCCCACTCCGATATTGAGAAAAAGGTAAACGACTCCAGACATTGTGGTACATATATAAAAAATTATCATTTGATAGTTGTACTCTACTACAGGACGTTCCAAATGACATTTAAGATTCATTGGCAAAGCAATTATTGGCACAGCGTTAGCATCGAAACCGCTAATAATGTTACACTTGCAATGTATTCCAAAATAAACGCTTCGGTTCATTTCGGGCATGCAGGCAAAATTTTGCTAGCTTGGTTCGGGCCGAGCATAATTCCAAATTCGACAGCTCCTTATTTCAGTAGAAAATGCAAAATAGGCTCCATGCTGGCCAAAAGAGCTTAAAGGTTCAGACAAATTAGCGGCTCGAAGATATATATAAACGGGTCGTGATTTTTCACACCGGTTTCTTGACAACATTGTTGTTGGTTGTTGGCTCCCACTTCTAACACGGCAAGTATAATCAAGAACCTGCATATCTTCAAGTTTAGGTACATTTGTCATTCGCATTAACACATGATAGTCTATGTCCGCTTGGGTAAAAGTGACTCCTAGAACTGAGTGCCCATATAATTCTGTTCTATACATACGAACCTCGAATGGGGTATAAACATTACCGTGAATAATATTTTCCACATCCTCCTCTGGATCATCTAAATCAGTATTGCGAGGAAAAAATTGGATATTTGATTCATCACTAAAAGTCTCACCAGCGGAAAAATTCATTTTTAATTTTGAAATATATTGAAAAGGTTGAACAATTTCTTGAGTTTTTTGCCAGATAGCATTAGCGATGTAGGCATTAACAACCAGGACTTGAGTGGTCGATTCTTGTTCTGGATAACACCAGTATTGACTTTTCTTATGACTTCGAACCGAAAGTAGAACTTCATACGATTCATACGAAGACGTCATCCTAGCTCTTGAAGAAGCTTGTCTGTAAAAATAAGAGTATGCATTGCGTCGGCTGACTCAAATTCAATCTGCAGTTCTTGGTCAAGGTCAAAACTTTCCATACGCATATTAAATGTTGAACGAACTATTATTTTAGGCCCTTCTGGATGCAGACGCCGAGCAGACCCCGTACCCATATAAAATAAACAACTACTAAGCTTCCAATATGCATGCAACCAATTATTAATATGCTCTAAGCCCTGCGTCCGAAGAGTAGACATTTGCTCTAATCTATTCCTAAAATTGTCAATATTCAAACAGGATTCTGACTCCGCCCGACATTGTGATTTTGGTATATACTCCCACTCCGCATTAAACTTATTTAGAATATCACACAATTAATTTACCATTGTATCGTAGTAGTTGTCCATTAATGTATTCAGTTCATTACTGTTAATTATTAATCTAAAGGTAGATGAAATTATTTGAAGCATCCTTGCGATGACATTAACGTCCATGTCATCAAGAGGTTCCAGAGACAGAACTACCCTTTTAGTAAGTCGTACTAAATGGGCGAGCTGTACAGTTGTCTGCGGTTTGTATACAAAGAGTGTTTCAATAAAGTTGACTAACCTCTCCTTGGTTTTTACTAGCTTTGCTACCTGATAAAGTAGCAAAAAAGTTTTCTGCCAATCTGCATATTTTAACCATTCCTGGGCTTGGGATAAATGTTTGTGTATTGTGGATTCAGTATCTTCAATTTCCAGCCGGCGCACATCAACAGTTACAGCAATATCGGCGCAAACATAAAAATTATCACAAACCTTTATTGGAGAAAAGAAAAAATTTGTATCATATTTATTTTATGTCATATCTATTAAATGGGACTGAAAAAAAAATTGAAATTATAAAAAAATGCTCTGTTCGTATCTACGTCATTTATAGACTTGAAAAGTTCTGAACCGTTTAAGCCCAAATTTTTACCCATTGTGTCTACTTTTGATGTTGAAAGCTTATCTGCGTTTGCGAATATATCAGTTTTTTCGCGTTTCCCGTTGCCTCTACTTTTCTATTTAGGTAGACAGCTAAGAAGAAAATGTCAAATGAAAATGTCAAAATGTCAGAAACGAAGTCATTAGAAACGAAGTCATGCCACCCAAGAAGTCGAATTTTGGTCGTCTTTCCCGCAATACAAAAGAAAAAAGACGTAACATTTCGAATAGGACTGATGAAGAGCGGGCCTCCATTCGAGAGACTGAGCGGCTGAGAGCCATGCGGATGCACAACGCGGAGACAGCAGAAACGCGAGCAGCTAGGCTTGAGCGATTGAGAGTTAGGCAGTCGCGTTCTGCAGCAATCGATTTGATTCGGTATCAAAATAATGAACGCAACAGGGGAAGGGTAGCTGAAGCGCGTTTACAGCTTGCAACAGATCGAAACCTGCAATACAATTGTCTTGCATTCCGATATAATCCAACTGTTGATTATAGCTCGAATCGCAATGTCGTTATTGGCTGGATGAATCAGGTCTGCACATACTGCCAGGCTCTCAAATTTAACAACGAACCAAAAGGATAGTGTTGCGCTTCCGGGAAAGTGAAATTGCCTCAACTTGAAGCACCACCAGAGCCTTTGCACTCTCTATTAGCTGGATCTACTGCTGAATCGAAGCATTTCCTGTCGAATTTCCCATGTCGAATTTTCCCATGTCGTCAGTTGTTTCATCAGTACATTGTCGATATGTATGCAAAAATTGAAACAGAACGTTTGCTGTTCCTTCGATTGAATCAGACAAAACTTCGGTCCGAGGAATATATCCCTTTGAAGGATGCTGTGATGAATGACAGTAATACAACCAACCTTGGAAAGCTCACGATTTTGCCATCCTCATACATAGGTAGTCCTCGAAAATTATTCTTTTTTGTTTGTCTTATTTCTTATGCGTGCAATCACAATATGCCGCAGCGAAACGTGGCAGGG
>NW_027222933.1:0-57289 GCF_030179905.1 Drosophila bipectinata | reverse complement strand
TGCCCATATTCCTCGCCGTTTTCGGCCTCTCCGTTATTCATTCGCTTGCCAACGGTCGAGGCATATGTGCATCCACATACATACACACATACATATTTTTTGGTGCAATTAATCCGCGAAAAATTAGCAAGTGAACAGTGAAATTGTGTGGTGACAAAAAGAAGGCATAATTAATATTGGCCAGCCGGTGTGAATTAGTTCCGGAATTTCCAAATTCACCGAACAGTCCGCCGCTGTCGTAATATTTGTTTTTATCTTCCTCAATCAGTGTCATTTTTTACACCACATAACTTTTCTGTTCCCCCAATTATACAGTCCACTTATCAAAGCTCCACTGTGCCAACATATGCCCACATGCCCTTACATATATCCGTACCTGCATGCATGTCCATATATTTTCTGCCTTCAATTCCAGGAAATATATAACCGATAAAATTTAACATATACAGTCCACTTATCGAAGCTCTACTGTACCATCATATGCCCCACATGCCCTTGGCCTACTTGCATGCATGTCCATATAATTTCCAAATATTTTCTGCGTCCAATTTCAGGAAATATATAACCGATAAAATCTAAAAAAAATATTTTACATTTTCTAAAACCAACGATTATAAACCGCCATTTCACTACAATTCCGTGATTGTGTCGCTTAAATTCTCGACCTAGCCGTGTTGTGTTTTTCGGTTCTGTTTATTTTTCTTTGAGGTACGTACAGGGTGCCGACGGCATAACCGGCTGCATAACAAAATAGATTAAAAAATCAATTAATTATAAATTTATGTATTTATAATTATAACTACGAAAATTTATTTAATTCTTATTTTCCGTTCGAGCAAAGGGCCAGGTTTTTCAATTCACCTTTCCGGCCACTCAACAATTAAAGTCGAAGATTTATTTATCGGAAAATTATAATTAATTAATTTAATTATCCACCTTCTGTCCGAATAGAGCCGCGGTTTTTTAATTCCATCTTCCCGGCTTCGTGTTAATTAAATTCAATTAATTAAATATTTAGGTTCCAATTCCACCGTTCCAGCTTCGTGATAATTAACCTCAATTGATTAAAAATTAAGATTTTCAACTCCACCCTTCTGGCTCCATCATATTTAAATCCGACAGTTAGCCAAAAATTAATTATTTATATTTTTGTGTGTTAAATTTAGCCAAAGTTAAGTCCACCTTCCGGCTCCGCAAATTCGAAAATAGTTAAGAATTTAATATCTCAGTATATATTAAATTCAGTACGAACCACACAAGTGGAAATATACATACATATATAGACCGTCATCATTTTTTCCGAACAAGCACGAATTTTCCGGTACTCTTTCCATTTTTTCGTGCCTCCAACTCTGCTTCTACTCCGCATCAGGCAACATCCGCCTACAATCCGAACAAACCTCGTCTCCTTTTGGGTTTTTTCTGGTGCCTGAAGTTTTTCTTTCCACATTCGAATTGTGCCGCACACGACTTTCCTTTTCACATCGGCGCCACTAGTTCGCACTTGCTCCTTGTAATTGACTTTCATCCGCGATCTTACCGTTCTCATCACATTAGTGCGACCGGCCACCACTTCGTACGGGGCACCTGTTGCGCGAGTCAGTCGACAAGCGCTGACCAGCGAATTGGACTCTGAGAATGCCCACGGGAGACGACAGAAAGCCGCGTTCGATCCCAGCCATCCGTTTGGACAGATCTCAATCCGCCACTCCGCGGACGCCTCTTTTGAAGCCTAAGCCTAAGGCCAGTGCCAGTCCAAGGGCAAGGAGTGACGAATCCGTCAATACAACCCCCGGTCCTTCACAGAGGCAGACTCACTCCGTCGCAAAAATGGCTCCAAGTGCGGTCGAAGTGGCGTTGAAAAAGTTCATCGCCACAACAGATCGAATTATCCAATTTGAGGCCAACATAAGTACTCCGGGCGCCCCAGAAACGGAAATAGGCTCCCAATACATGTGCGAAGTTCATCGGGACCAAATTCAGGCACTATGGGGGAAGGTGGAGAAGAGCTATGAGAGCTGCTCCGATTTGCTAGCCGTGTCCGACGACAGTGCGGCCGCCTCGACAGTGCTGGAAGCGAAGTACAGCTACTGTTCAGAGTTGCTTCAAGTTCAAGTTCAGAGTTACAGCTTCAGAGTTGTCTGACAGCCCTCGCAATGTCCGCCATCAATGTTGAGGCTTGGGACTGCCTCCTGGTGTTTATGATTTCGTCAAAGCTCCCCAAAGTCACACTTTCCATGTGGGAGCAATCCGTTCATAACAAGGCCGAAATTCCGACATGGAAGGAATTAGACAACTTCCTGACAGAGCGCCATCGCACTCTAGAGGCAATCGACGACGTCAGGCCTAGTGGCTCCGGGCAACTTCCGCCAAGGTCGGGAATTCCTATTGCCCCCGCTCGGAGGCTCAATTCACACGAGACTCGAGTGGTTCCGGGTCAAAAGGGCTGCGATCTCTGTTCGAGGGAGCACCACCCCATTCGCTTATGTCCGCGGTTTCTAAATATGGGTGTAAATGGGCGCTTTTACTACATTACAAGGAAGCAGTTATGTCTAAACTGTTTTGGGCGAGGGCACCAGCAGCGAGACTGCACGAGCGCCCGTACCTGTTTCACCTGCCACAGCCGACACCACACCCTCCTGCACCGCGGCAATCCGTTCGCCACCGCTCCAAGTCCGCCTATGCCGCCTACCGCTCCAAGTCCGCCTACGCCAGCAAACAGCTTAGAGGATCATTCGAATGTGCAGGTGTGTTTCGCTTCCGGGTCAGGAGCAGTCATACTGGGCACGGCCCTTATCAACGTGTGCCATTTGGGGTGCACCGTCCAGGCACGAGCACTAATAGACTCAGGGTCCGAAGCGACCTTCATAACGGAACGACTGTTCAACATTGTTCAATCTTCAAGACGATTCAAGCCCAAGTTTCCGGCCTTAATCAGACCATTTCCGCGCAGTCTACTAAATTTTGCCATTTCTCCATTCGGTCGCCGTCTAGACCAGGGCTACAATTGCGGCTTACGTTCTTCCGCGAGATCGTCTCAAGGGGCTGCCCGACATTCCCCTGGCGGACCCCAACTTCTTTGAGAGCTCCCAAGTCGATGTGTTATTAGGAGCTGACATTCTTCCGTCCATTCTCCTCGGTAATTCCAAGTCTAACATCTGCGGGTCGCTTCTCGGTCAGGAGACCATTTTCGGATGGGTGCTGACCGGCCCATTATCTCCAGTCAACCCCCGCAGCGTGTCTGTTTTTTCCGCACGAGTTGCCCGCAGCCTCGGTGACTCACTGGACCAGGGAGAGGTGCCCACACGGATCAGTTCTGAATCGGATTCAGGTTGCGAGCACAATTCTGTCTCGAGTCCTGCCTTAATTTACGCATCGCATCACGCTGCACGGTGGCAATCAGCTGATGATCCGTCTGATCCACGCAACGCACAGTCACTGGAGAGCAGATGTACTCGAGGTACACAATCCTACCGATGCCGAGTCTGCGATGGGATCCATCCATTGAAAAAGTGTCGGCGCTTCCTACGCCTTAGTGCCGAGGAGCGGCTCCGAGCGGCTCTCGCGAACCGCTATTGCTCGAGCTGCCTGGCCCACGAGCATTCCGACGGATCCTGTCGGCGTGGAGACGGCTGTAAGACGTGTGGTCAGGATCACCACACGCTGCTGCACCCCGTGACCAAGGAGCACCGGTCACCGCCCGCGGGAGACAGTACACGGGGTGTCTCGCTCTCTCGTCGGCCGTCATCAGCCAACTCCCGGCGCGGTTCGGGTGCGTCTCGCCCTGCGTTCGCCATTTTCCGGCATTCCCAAACCGATCCACGGCCGCCTACTTCCCGGCACTCGTCGATAACTCTTCGGCATTCTTCCGCCACTGGCCGGCAGCCGTCAAGTGCTCCACTGCATTCGTCCGCCACCCATCGGGTGCCGTCCACCGCTCGTCCGCCCGCGTCATCCGCGCCCAGGCAATTTTCCGCCTCTCCTCGAGGGCCCTCGCAGGACGCGGTCGCTGCGCCCACCCTATCGTCGCTGCTGAACCGGAACAGCGTCAATATCGGGACCCGGATTTTCGACACGGGGGCCTTCATTGACCCGTGTACGCCCTCTAGCTGCAGTGACGCATAGCTAGCGACGAGGGATCTGTTGCAACCCGAGCGATTGCAAGGGGGGGAGAATGTTTAGGTGAGGGGCCGTTGTGCCGCTCACCTGAAGAGCGCATCCGCGCTGAAGAGCGCACCCGCGCTAAAGAGCGCACCCGCGCTGAAGAGCGCATCCACACTCGTCCCTCTGTGCCCTCTCTTCTCGCTCGTTGGTTGTCGTCGATCTCTTTTTTTGTACTAGTTTCTAAGTTAAGTTAGTTATCTCATGTAAGCAGCCGAATAAAGCTGACCGCGTTATACCATCCGAAAGACGCCCCCGACTTCGTATTTCAACTTCTAATTTTTTCTGGAATCTTTTTGCGGAACCACGCCCCCTACACACCCGAAAAGTTTAATCTTTTTTGATCATATTTTATAATGGGTTGGCTAATATCCGAAATTCCATAAAATGAAGTTCTGGGCAGTTTTTCGCGAGCTGATTTTTTTGCGCTGATGTATCAAAATTGATTTGTAGGTGTTTCATAAATGCTATGTGAGCCAAAATGCACCACTTAAAACAATAAATGTCATTATTTTTAACATTTATGAGAGCATTTCTTTTTTTATGCTCTTAGGTGCTTCAACATATCCTGAACCAGGAAGGTGCTCTAGCTTTAATATTTGTATTTCATAAAATGTAAAATGTTTAATAGCCCATCCAGAATCCCTCTCCTGGAATTCATCGGCTTTTGCAATTAACATTTCGTCATTTAAAATGTATTCGATGTCGTTATATGAGCTGACGTAAATTGCTTTATAGTTTGTTGAGAAATGTTTTGTTTCTTCTTGCATCTTATCAGTTTCTTCAGTTAGTTTTACATATTTTCCATGAACTGATAGACGCACTTTTATAGCTCTTAATTCGCTAAGTGCATATTTTATAATGTTTAAAAGATTATTTTTACATCCAATGTAAAATTCTTTTAAATCTAGATCGCGCACTCCGAATACTTTATACTTTTTTGTGTAAAAAGTATCACTTTGGGTTATAGGAAAAATGTTAGCATTTTGCCACACAAGTTTCCTTAATGCTGCTCTATGATTTGGAGAATGTAAATGAATTCTTTCCTCAACGAAAGCATAATTTTGCTTACAATCGGGACAAAAATTCTTCTCAGCAATTGTGCGGTCTAGTCTAGCCCTTTTTGATGTTGATGGCTGTTCTTCAAAATCCATGGGTTGCCCCTCTTGAGGGATAGTTTCCTTGGGCACCCCAGCCTTCCGTTTTACAGCTGATGATACGTTGAATATACTATGTTTTGCAGGAGTTCCTTGGATCCTGAATCCTTGGATTTTTGGTTGTTGATTTTCATCCTGTTTTTTGGACACCGTTGTTCGCGAACGATACAAAACTTTCGCCAAACCGTTGGCCTGAGATTTCTTGTTCATCTCCGAGAAGGCATTTCGCGGTCCTTCACATCGCTCATAATGAGTTATAAACTCATTCACACTAATAACTTTAGAGCACAAGTCACATGAAACTTTCGACTCCATTTGTATGTTTTTAGGTTTTTGTTTTTTATTTTTTGTAAAAAAGAAAAAGCGTAAAAATTGCTTTAACCGGCAAGGCAAGATTTATACTAAAAATTTGATTCTTAGCATAAACCTCAAAACCTATTGATTCTCGAAAACGGAAAACAGGTAATTGTGTTTGAATGTATTGGTATCATCAATACATGTACATGAGTTAACGCATGAAAACCACCCCAATTTTCCCCACATTTTTCCGGTTAATGAATCGGGAAAACCAATCAGAAGACTCGAAAGAAAAGATAACGCTTAGAGCCTAGAGCCTACAATAGGGAGTAAATAGGCAATAGGCTGATTTCTTGCGTCATATCCGTGTATGCATGTATATGTTGGTGGGAACGTAAATCCACATTCCAATATACACTCACATATATATATAATCCTAAATAAAAAATACATATTGACCTTTCATCCGACCCTGACATAAATATGTCTCCTGCAAGAAAGTGATAAAAAGGGATCGCAGCAGGTCAATTGGTTCCTTTTTTTTTTCTTGACCCTTCAGGGTGGATTTTCTCTTTTCTACGAAAAGGTTTTCTTGTGATATACTTACTCCTTGTAAAATTCTGTATTATATTTTATTTTTTAAAATTAAATTTCTTTATATAAGTCCGATTTAATTTAAAATTAATTAAAAAAGAATTGGAGTAAAAAAATCCTTTTAAATGATATGCAACACCATAATAAAATGTTGGATATATTTTTTTTAAATAATTATTTGTTCTTCATCATTAATTTTAAATTAATTACAAAATAATTATAATAAAATACATTTTTAAATGAACTGCAGCACCATGAATATAATTTTTGTAAATAAGCATTTTATTTTTTGTTAATCAATTTTATTTATTTTTTCACGATCCTGAATCTTATTTATTTTTCACGATCCTGAATCTTAGACAGGTATCTTAAGTGGACAGTTGAATTTATAGGGAATTAGGTAAACGGCGTATAAGCGGCAGAAAAAATTTTAGTAGTATGTAATTAGGCAAACGGCGTACGAAGTAAATTTAGTGGCGCCATCTATGGGTCAAGTTTGTGTAAAATTGGGCAGCGCCATCTACTGTAATATTTTATACGCCCTCTATTGGACTGGCTCTCAAAGCATCCTCAAACTAAAAAAATATTTAAAGGGGTTTTTTCGGCCGATAAACTACCAAAAGAAATTCGTGAATATCCTGCATTGATTGTAGCTAACACTGATTATTCATACCAACCAGGAATGCATTGGGTTGCATTTTACTTCTAAAACAAAAAGTCAGCAGAATTTTTCGATTCTTATGGACAATATCCTCAGAAAAGAGAATTTATTGCATTTTTAAAAAGAAATGCATCAAAATATACTTATAACAAGCAACAATTACAAGGATACTTTTCAAATACCTGTGGACATTACTGCATGCTTTTTGGTCTTTACAAAAGCAATCGAAAAACTTTAAAGAGTTTCATACAGAATTTTAAGATAAAAGATTTCACCTATAATGATAAGTTAATTTCAAAAATGTTTAGTAAATGTTTTAAATGATTAAAAAAATTTTTTTTTTTTTAACTTGATATGAAAAATAAACAACATTATTTATAATATCTATAAAAAAAACTTTTTTATTTTCATGGATTTGGATACATTCTTTTAGTTATTTTATAGTATCTTATCATAATATCCGTAGCTTCCTTTATATATAGAGGAAGTTTGTTGCAGTTACAAGTGTCTGGACCTTCGGTTGCTTCATCATCACTCCAGGGACATATTTTGTAGTGGAATCCATATTTCGAGTACAGCATTTCCTTTTCTTCCAAATCCTCTAAAGTTGTTTTTAAAAATTGAAGTTTTTTAAGGTGCTCCTCGAAAAGCATATCTTCAAATTGAAGTAAAAATAATTTTATTTGATGCGCGTACATCGAGAGGCTTGAGAGAGGAGTTGTTTTTGATTTAATGGAAAAAATGAAACTGATAAAACATTATAAGGAATCGACTCTTTTATACAGTTACTCCTTTGAGATAAATTGTAAACAGGCTGAGCTATATCTAGACATCTCTTTTCCTTTATATACAAGATGCGTTATTCCATTTTCCTTCAATTTCTTAAATGGTGTTTTAGTTGAAAATTTATTCACGTAGCTCTTTGGTAAAAATATCCAGAGTGGTTCGTCGTCCTTATCAGTCAAATAAAGGGCTATTTTCGTCCCATATGTGGTTTTCTTTATCTTACAGCCAATGATCTTGTATTCGAAATTAATACATAGGTCTTCAGTCTTTGTGTAGCCAATAACAGGCTTTTGATCATTCAAAGTATCTAAGAAAGACTATGATATACATAAACACAAGGATATTTTTTGATTGGTTGTGAGAATTTGTAAACATACCATCATTTATAACTCACGTACTCCTGGATTCGCTTCAAAAAGGTTACTGTTACGTACTAATAACAAGCTAATAACAAGCCAATGATCTTGTATTCGAAATTAATACATAGGTATTCAGTCTTTGTGTAGCCAATAACAGGCTTTTGATCATTCAAAGTATCTAAGAAAGACTATGATATACATAAACATAAGGATATTTTTTGATTGGTTGTGAGAATTTGTAAACATACCATCATTTATAACTTACGTACTCCTGGATTAGCTTCAAAAAGGTTACTGTTAGGTACTAATCAATTTATTTAATGATCCCGCTCTTTTATACCTTTCAATAATAAATTCACTCTTCTTTGTGGTTACATATATACATATACATACATATTTATATATATATATATATATATATATATATATATATACTATATAAGTATATTAATACGAATAATATACTTTTATTTAAATGAAAGAGATGACATCATACCACTTTTATAAATGTATTTGTGTATATAAAGAATTTATAGCTAGGGATATGGTAATTATTATTAGGAATGAAAGAGATGACTGGTCATTTAATTTTAAAATATATAGGTCAATTATATACCATAGCACAGATTCTATCTTAAATATATAATATAAAAAAAAGTTCTAGTGTTGCTTTCTATCAGTTTATTTTAAAATCTTCGAAATGAAAACGTTCGTTTGTGATCTCTGTATAGAAAGTCCTTCCTTTAAATATCGCTATGGATTAAAACGTCACATTCTAAAAAAACTCAACTTCAGCAATACAAAATACATGGATGTCAGAGAATCATCCTGTAGATTATTAAATAGCTCTTCTTGTGTATTTTTCCCAATACCAATTATACTAAAAATTTGATTCTTAGCATAAACCTCAAAACCTATTGATCCTCGAAAACGGAAAACAGGTACTTGTGTTTGAATGTATTGGTATCAACAATACATGTACATGAGTTAACGCATGAAAACCACCCCAATTTTCCACACATTTTTCCGGTTAATGAATCGGGAAAACCATCCACAATCCAATATACACTCACATATATATATAATCCATATATAATAAAAAATACATATTGACCTTTCATCCGACCCTGAAATAAATATGTCAAGAATATGTCTGCAAGAAAGTGATAAAAAGGGATCGCAGCAGGTCAATTGGTTCGTTTTTTTTTTGCTTGACCCTTCAGAGTGGATTTTCACTTTTCTACGAAAAGGTTTTCTTGTGATATACTTACTCCTTGTAAAATTCTGTATTATATTTTATATTATAAAATTAACTTTCTTTATATAAGTCCGAGTTAATTTAAAATTAATTAAAAAAGAATTGGAGTAAAAAATCCTTTTAAACGATATGCAACACCATAATAAAATTTTGGATATTTTTTTTTAAATAATTATTTGTTCATCATCATTAATTTTAAATTAATTACAAAAGAATTGTCGTAAAACATACTTTTAAATGAAGTGCAGCAACATGAATATAATTTTTGTAAATAAGAATTTTTTTTTGTTAATCAATTTTTTTTTTTTTTTACGATCCTGAATCTTATTTATTTTTTCACGATCCTTTTTTCACGTGGGCAGTTGAATTGGTAGGGAATTAGGCAAACGGCGTATAAGCGGCAGAAAAATTTTAGTAGTATGTAATTAGGCAAACGAATAGAATAGAATAGAGCAGTGGTGGGCACGAAATCTAACGGTCGGAGCCGCAGCTCGGCCAAACAACAAATTACAACAACAACCACCACCCTCGCGATGGTTGTCGTCGCGTTGTGCGCAAACGGACCCTTAATAATTGTTGTTGCAAACTCGGGACCGAGGAGTCGGGTCCGCTACCTGCTTCGAAATTTGTGTAGCATTGTTTTTGTAAATCTCCACGGCTCACTGGCCGCGCGACCCGACCGTCTGGACCGATTTGCTGACGCCAAAAATTACGAATAACGGAGGGAGCCTTGAGAGCCCGAGGAGCCATAGGCTTGCCCACCCCTGGAATAGAGCATTTCTCCTTATTAAATTGTTTGTTTCTTTGGTAATTACACTGTCCTTTCCGAATGTCATTATGGTTTTGTTTATTAGTAAGTAACATCGTTATCGTTGTAGTACTCAGTAATTGTCATTCGTCCTTGCCTGAGGATACTTAGTTCTGACTCGAGAACATGTATTGATCGTTTGTCACTATATATAAAGTCAAATCGGGATAAGATTGCTTTAAAGTTTAAAACTGTGCTATGATTGGTAAGAGCATCATAGGCAGCTCCCACAATTTTGTTTCGTAAAATTGTTAGGGCGATAAAATATTGTTCACTTTTAATTTTATAGAGACTCCTTGCAGTTTCTGCAGCTTCCCTCCAATCCTGAATAAAACAAGACCAATTTCATTACGAAATTATGAAAATTGTTGAAGTTATTACGCTTTTCCCAAAACAAGTCAGTGCAATTTTACTAGCGCTTCGGAGTAAAAGTGTGTGAAAGAAAGGAATAGGCGGAATGGAATGGCACACTATTGCTCCGGAACGCTATGAAGATTGGACTGACTTGTTTTGGGAAAAGCATAATTACTTCAACAATTTTCATAATTTCGTAATGAAATTGGTCTTGTTTTATTCAGGATTAATGAGACAATATTGATATGTGTTAAATGGCGTCAAAGTTTGAAAAACATGACAAAAATTCAAAAATGTCAGTTTCTTTTGCAAAATTTGTATCCTTTCTGTTTAAATAAATTAAAGTAGTATTTTTTTTCAAAAGCTACAACATTTAACTATTGAAAAACGTAAAAAAATTGAAAATCGGCCTAAAATTACGCGTTCAGGAATTTTTAAGAGCAAAACACTTTCGAAAAACCGTTTTTTCGAAATAAATCAAGATTTGAGGGTGTATGAAAAATTTCAAACATGGTTTTATACTTAAATAAAAATATTGTTCACTTTCAATTTTATAGAGACTCATTGCAATTTCTGCATCTTCCCTCCAACCTACATATTGTGTTGGTTCCCCTGTGAAATTTGGTAAGGATTTTACCACTTCAAGTGTTGTATCGCATTTTATAGCTGGGTCAATTGTTTGTGTTTTATAATCTTCCTCAGTTCTTGCATCTTTTGCTAGCCTTCCCGTTGGGTCTTCCTTCTGTGTGGTTGGTGGTTGATCGTCCTTCCTGGATACAGTTGATTAATGGATAGAGAATGTCCTGTCTTCCTTCCTTTTCCTTCCTTTTTCTTGTTGGAGCGAGTTGTCGTTTTTATTTGTTTTTGTTGTTCTTGTTTGTTTTTTTTTTTGTTTTTTTGTGCGTTGATTTATTAATTTTGTGTTCTTGTAATTGTTTGGTTTAAAATTTCGGTCCACCTTTCTTTTAATTCACTCCTTATGGATTATTTTATTAATTAATTTCCATTTACTTTGCTGTAATCGATCACGGTCACTTGATAGTGTCGTTTGGTGGATGTTTTAATTTTTCCACTTAAAATGTTGAGTTGAACTTATTTTTTATTAAACAATTTTTTTGGAGCTTTATGTGAGCTTTGGTAATAAACCTTTATTTATTAAACTTAATTATTACAAGACAATTTTGATTTTTCTTAAATATTTTTTTTCAGCCGTTCGCGGTCTTTGTCAAAAAGGGACTGGCTTCTTAATTCTAAATCTGATCCAAAGATCCCCGGCCATCAGTTGTGTTTAGATTAGAGGCTTAAGATGAAACGGTCGCATCTTATTTTGAAATTCGATTAAGCTGATCGATGCAATTTGGTGGGTACTTGCAACGCAAAAGGCGTAATTGATTGGGCTTCGGAGGGAAGCTGATGTTTACTTTTGATTTTGATTTGTTTATTGGGGAACCGAGATCGGACCTCAGAGCCAAAGACAAAGCCGAAAGCAAATGCAGAGTTTGAAAATATTGTTTATTAAATTCATAAGTGGAAAGCCATAAGTGGCCTGGATTTATGGGTTGGGTAATTGAGCCAAAGACAAAGCCAAAAGCAAATGCAGAGATTGAAAATATTGTAATATTGTAAATAAAAGCCATAAGTAGCCTGTATTTACGGGTTGGATAACTTGCATGGCACCTAGCTTGGACGGGAGCCGTGCTGCCGCGATGCAACAAGGGATGATGGCGCTTTAGGCATCCATCTATTCCGCAAGGATTGGGGACGCCGCATCTTTCCACCTTGTGGCTCTGGAAACATCTCCAGCACAAGCCACACCGTCGTCATTTCTAGGAATGCTGGACACTCCTGCTGGGTTCTGCAATTGCGGGTGCACAGCCGACAGCCTTGGCGCACAGTGTGTTTTTGTACCGTGCCCCTTCTCTCCGTTTTTGACGACGAGCTTGGGACTATCACATGGATCGCACCTTCTGCCATCTGCTATAGCCACGTACTAAACTCTGCCAACGTACACGCTCCTGCGTGAGCCCTGGGTTGTTTAAGTACTGGTCCAACTTGGAGGTTTTCATCCACCGAGAAGTCAACCAGCATTTCAAGCTTATTCTCCCTCACTTGAGGAAATTGTTTAATCCTTGTCATTAACAAGTCAATGATAATTTCAGGTCGCCCAAATCGCTTGCTTAGCGTGGCGATTATCTGCGGAACACAGTCCGCATGCAGCATTAGACTTTGTACTGTGTTCTTGGCTGGTCCTTCCAACGCATGCCGAAGCCGCATTAGGTTCTCGGCATCCGTGAATCCGCATAGCTCCGTCGTCTGTTCATACGTTGCGATGAATAAGGGCCAGTCCTCCGGCCTTCCGGAAAACTTCACCAACTCTGCCACGCTAGTCTTCCTCGCTGTCAATTGTTCGTACGATGGTCTGCCCACAGGTTTAGTGACCCTAGCAGCTGAGTTGTCCTCCCCACAAGTAGAAAAGAGCCATGGAGGCTCAGCGTGGGGCTCTCTGCGTACTGCCGTTTCCTTCCTTCCTTCCATCATTCTGGTACCGTGTACTAGATGCTCCAGGCATCTTTTCTGCGTGACCAGTCTCTGATAGCCTCTCCCTTGGGAGCTTGCCCATGAGCGCCTTTCGCCCCCGTAGAAGTTGTTGTCACATTTGCAGCAACTGATCTTCTTCCTCCAACAACCTTAGCTTCGTCTGCAGGTCCTGCGCTTTCTTCGAGGCCTCGTTGACGTCATTAGTTCCGATCCTCATCTGGACGCCACCTGAGTAACTCTGGTAGTTGTCTCCAGCTGTCAGGCTGGTCAGCTTTTCTGTCCGGATCAACGTCGAGTTCTGTGCATGGACGTCTATGTCACACTCTGCACAGATCCATCCTACGCCGCCATCCTCTAGAGCAGCACACTTAGGATGGATCATGCTCACGCAGCCGGCGCCGATACAGCCAACTGTAACGTGCTCGTCCTCCACTTCACAGAAAAAGCATGTCGCCACCAATCTTGCCTCTCCATCGGATCCAGTAGGCATCTCCATGTTGATTTCGCTGTCTGATTCAAGTATTCTCCAAGAATACACCAGAAAAGAAGTTAAAGAAATGTTGCGGGAATTCGAAGTTTTTCAAAGACGCCCGTGTAGATGCTGATAATTGTTTATTGTTTTCTTCATTTATAATAGAGCAGCAAGGGCTAACAGTGGTACAGCCGGTAACTACTCTTTCACTCCAAGCAGTGATAGCACTTTAAATTCCTAGTAAAGTAATGGTTGTACAATTTATAATCAAATCTTAAATCTTAATATGTTCTCACTTTTCGTCCGCTTCCCCCGAGTGTCAAATGGAAAAGAAAGCTTAGGCACATGGTTACCGGCTGAGTTAACAGATGTTCAACACCCGCTGAAACTATCGGTTCTGCAATTTCAGCGTTGTCGGATGCCGCGGGAGCAGTTTTGCTATCTATCGTAACATCCGTGTTTATCCGCAGGTTTGCTGCTTTCAACCATCTGAACACCTCTCTTAGGTTCGCCCTGTGCTCTTTCTTGGTGCGTCCGATCACCATGATATCGTCCTGATATGCATGTGGAGCCATGTCCGGCCCTATGACCTGGTCAAGGGCCCTTTGGAATGTTGCCGAGGCTGAGTGCAACCTGAACGGCATCATCTTCCATTGGTACAGACCCTTCGCTGGAACAATGAAGGCTGAGTACTTTCTGCTTCCTTCCTCCAGAGGGATCTGCCAATATCCGTCCAAGTCGAGGCTGCTGAAGAATCTGGCCTCCCTCAGATGCTCCAATATAAAATTTATTCGTGCATTGGGTACGCATCTTTTACTGATTTTGCGTTGATTTGCCGGAAGTCCACGCACATTCTCCATTGACCCGTCTTTTTCTTCACCATCGCAATGGGTGAGCTGAATGCGCTATTCGAGGGCTCAATTCATCGCTTTTCCAACAGCTCCTCCACTTTTGCGTTTATTTCCCCCTGAATTTTCGGATTTTTGAGGTAATATTGCTGTTTTATGGTATGTCGTCCTTCATTGTGATTCTGTGAAGCGTTATTTTCGAGCATCCTCTTTGGCCGGCGAACGCTTCTAGCTCTTTCTCGATAAAGCTCTTATTGCGTTCGTCTTCCCATACCTCTGGACATCCGGTCACTGCTACGGACAGTCTATCCTCCAGACAGCGGCACCATCTCTCCCTTTTGGGTATGAAAACGGGGTGGCCTTCGCATGTCCCCCTTGCGCCAAACTCGCTGAGGAAATCCCATCCCAGCACCAGACTGTCCTCCATTCCCCGGCATCACCAGCAGGTTCAGGGTCTTTGTCCTGTTGCCGAAGCTTATTTGAGCCTGTAATGCGGCGCGTGTTTCCATATGGCTTCCATTGGCTAACTTCACCTTATCCTTATCGCGACTCGTTTCCTGGCTATTTTCCGGCTCTCTGCTAGTTCCTCTGATATAAAACTCGCCGTCGCTCCTGTATCCAGCATGGCTTTCACCTCCGTGCCCTCCACCTTGATGGTTGCCGCCAACTGCTGCTCTTCTCCGGATAGTCCTCCTATTAGTTTTGAGAGGCAGCACCGTGCCTCCGCTGCGCATTTCCCGTCCTCTGGCAGCATTCTGTGCTTCTAACTCCTGTCGCGCCGCACATTTTTCAGAACAACAACCTTGGGTTCCTGCATCCGCTGGCCAAATGGCCCATGCCACCGCATTTGTTGCATGCTTGTGCTGGGTTCTCGACAAGACCCTAGGCCCTGCTGTCCACTGCTGATTAGGTTGTTGCGGAGCCGACCTATGCTGGGTCTCAGACTGCTATCTTGGCATCCAACTTTGACTCGTGATGTTCTGCAGCTCCGGCGGGCCTTGGCGCGGTTCCTCTCTTTGCCACCTTGGTGCCCATTGTGTGTTTTGGTCGGCCAGGTGGTGGAACTCTTCCCGTCGCCCTTTCTGGGTCCATTGGTCCCTCTGGTACCTTGCCGCTTCACTATGCTGCGGTTCTTCTCTCTGCCACCTCTCGTTTACGGCCGGCTGACTGGGGCTCTACCTTTGTTCCATGGCAACTTGCCTGTTAAAGGCCTCTTCCTCCTGCGCTAATTCCTCAAACTCCTCTGCCAGGCCCATCACCTCCTCTAAGGATGTGCAGGCGTATGGCCTTATGAACATCTTCATCCTTGGCATGCAGTTTTCGACCAGCCTCTTCATTAGGGACTACCATAAATGTATGGTCTGAAATAAGTTATGGGCCAATGAATTGCTGCCAATACTTGTTCTGTTGTACTTTCATTACTTTCACCCTTAGTAAACGATCTTGATGTATAAGCCACTGGAAGTTGAAGTCCATTTTTGTTTTGAGTTAAAACTGCTCCACATTCTTGTTTACTTGCATTCGTTATTATGCAAAATTGTTTGCTGAAATCTGGGAATTGTAATAAATTCGGAATTATCATGTATGTTGTTATGTGAGATGTTCGAAGGCATGCTGACAATCAGCTGTCCGTTCGAATTTTAAATTTTTTCTACATAATCTTGTTATGTGACGATCATAGGTATGTGATAAAAGGTCTATAGTAGTTGCAGAATGCAACGAATCGTCTAGCACTGTCCGCATCATGTGGGACTGGGTAATTTTTAATGACGTCGTATTTTTTGTCGTCAGGCAGGAAATTTTCAATTTTTATAATAATACATAATTAAAAATAAGAACTATTTTTAAATTTTTATAAAAAAAAATTAAAACAAAAATGTTAGTTCAATTTTTATTAAAAAAATTGAAAATAACTTATAGTTAAAATTTTATTATAAAAATTGAAAATATTTTCAGCCGAACCACTCTTAAATGGAAACCCACTTCACAGGAAATTTCTCATTTTCTTGTCACCTCGATTAATTGAGACCCAAAGCCTGAGACCCAAAAAAACTTAAAATAAATTAGTAGCCCGCTTTTACAGTGTGACTGCTACCGAAATAAATAAGAAATATAAACATAACAATGGCTGAACGAGAGGCAAAAATCCAGTTACTCTCCGAGCTACACCTTAATCAGGCTTAAAGCCAGATTGGGCAAGTTCCCAATTTTAATGGAAGAACAAGGGAATTAAGTGCATTTATCAGACGGATCGAATACATTTTAAATTTGTATTCATCAACTGATCCGAATCAAACAGCTGTATTCTTCAATGTAATTGAGATGCAATTATCAGGAGATGCACAACAAGGGTCCCAGCTATCAGCATCAACCAAATGTCCCGATCTAAGGATAGCTCTCATCGATGAGTACAAAACCCAAACCCCATGCAAGGAATTATTAAGACGACTCCACAATACCCCCTTCAATGGAAGCATTCGTAAGTTCGTCGAGGATCTAGATTCTAGAATATAAAATATTTGTCATAACAAACAAATTGTCGTTAGAAAACAATAATTTAAATACAATGATTTATAATAATGCCATGAATAACACTGTAAAAGATGTAATAATGAGAAAACTTCCTGACAGGTTATTCATGACATTAGCAAAGCACGATATTACTACAGTCAGTAAACTTAAACAAGTAACACAACAAAAAGGCTGTTGTGATTCTGGTTCTGATAAAGTTGAATCACAACATAATACAAATCAAAACAGACAAAATACGAGAAATTTAATCACCTGTTGTCATGTCTGGAGAAAGAAGCGTTGGGGATCGTGAAAGCATACCAAATAACTGAGACCAATTACCCAAAGGCACTAGCCGCCTTAAATCGGGTGTACGACAATCAGTGTTTAATTTTTTTTTATTGTATTTCACGCCTTTTCGACATTCCCTCAATGCAGGGTCCGTCCGCCTTGTCACTGCGTCACATGATAGATACTGTCACAGCTATCTACGAGTCCTTGCTTTCACTAGACAGTGACAAAGTAATAGCAAATTCAATGCTCATACACATTGTCATGACCAAAGTGGACGCAAAAACTAAGTCTAAATGGGAAGAAAGTTTAGACTTTCAAAACATCCCCCTTTGGCAGGACTGCCAAGATGTACTCAATATACGACATTTAGCAGCAGATGAAGCTACGTCAAGCACGCAAAGGTCTCGTAAGCCGGGGCGGCCAAATTCTTTAAATAACTTTAGTAAAACTTCCTTGTCCGTTGCCAATACTACTCGAACCCAGGATCCAAAATGCTATTATTGCAAAGCTGTGAATCACTACATTCACGCGTGCAGTTCGTTTGTGGCCGCAACGGTCGCTACACGATTCAAATTCGCTAAGACATTCCCATTGTGCATAAACTGCCTAAGGAAAGGGCATTCCGTTCGAATGGGCCACGTTCGTTCGAAGCCACATCATTCACTGCTTCATAGATACAGCTCCGACTCTTCACCGTCAGAGCTAGCTTCCACTCAAGAGCCGATTGTGACACAACCTTTGACCACCTCTGCCGTCCACCACGTGATGACAGCCGACTCAAATCAAATTGTATTAGCTACAGCCCCTGTTAACATTACAGGGAATAGTCTTGGAATAGTTCAATCAGCTGTATCAGCTCGCCATGTAGTTCAAACCACTATACACTCCCGAACACAGGCATTTCAATTGGAAGCTGAACTTATTGTTCTGATGTCAATATCATCGTCCCAACCAGAGAGGGCAGTTTAGGTGTTAGACTGGAACCTCCCTGACAACATAAGGTTAGCTGATCCACTATTCCGCAAACCTCAGAGAATTGACATATTGCTTGGTGCTGACGCATTTTTCGAGTTGTTAAAGGAAGGAAAATTCAAGCAGGAAACATATGGTCCAGTCCTACAAAATTCCGTTTTTGGATGGATCGTGTCAGGTCGGTGCAAGTCATCAAAAACAAATTTCAAATAGGCTACCTCAATGTTGAGCGCGGTTCAAGATCACTGCAGTGTAGACATGTTGATTCGAAAATTCTGGGAAATTGAAAGTCTCCCGAGCATTGCAAAGAATAAACTTTACACTCCGGAGCAAATTATGTCCGAAAAAGCATTCATGGAGAGTATTGTTCGGTTACCCTCCGGTCGACTTCAAGTTTTATTGCCATTTAAGTGCAGCCCTACCTCAAGTGCCATTGAACGAATTGCTGATGATCGGACCAACTATACAGCCGTGTTTCGTTTTCGCAAATACGCTATTACAGCAGATATCGTCAAAATGTATAGACAAGTGGAAATAACTGAATCCCATCGTAATTTTCAACTAATAGTATGGAGACAGTGTAAGGATGAAAAATTACAAGTCTATCGCTTGAATACCATTACATACGGCACGGCCTGCGCACCATTCTTAGCTATCCGCTGCCTCAAGTACCGCAGTGAGATATATTCAGTTTCCCACCCTCTAGGATCTTTAGTCTTTTCGAATAGCTTCTACGTTGACGATCTTTTGTCAGGCAGGGATATAATCGAAGAACTTACGTCGATGCGAAACGAAGTAGTTGAAATCTTAGGCTCGGCCGGGCTTGTTCTTTCGAAGTGGGCAACCAACTGTGAGCAGCTAATAGACCTTAATCAGTCTATAGATGTATCTGTCGGGGAGCACGAAGATACAAAGGCGTTAGGCCTCGTTTGGAACCCAAAACATGACATCTTTAAGTTTTCTTCGCGAGAGATGTGTACAAGCCATGCGCCAACAAAAAGATCTATGTTGTCCCTTACTGCTCGCCTATATGATCCTCTCGGGCTTATCTGTCCTGTTGTCACAAAGGCCAAAATTCTTATACAACAGATTTGGCTGCTTAAGATAGAGTGGGATGATCCAATTCCTGAAAGCCTTCAGCAGAAATGGCACTCGATCACAATTGGTTTGGAAGAGTTGGATATATTGACTATTCCAAGGCATGTAGGTACGACAAAAAATACCGTATGTCAAGTACATGGCTTTGCAGATGCTTCAACTGAGGCATACGGATGTTGCCTGTACATACGTGTCGAACATCCACATGGTGTGGAAGTTAAATTGCTTACTGCAAAATCAAGAGTGGCCCCTCTGAAAACAAAGTCGGTACCAAGACTGGAGCTTTGCGCGGCGCACTTGCTAGCCAACTTGTGGGAAGAAGTTCGACCACTGATCGACTCTCCAGTTCAACGAGTTGTAATGTGGTCCGATTCAGAAATCGTCTTGTAACCTTTGTTGCCAACCGCGTCAGTGAGATTCAAGAGATAACCTCATCGGCTAGTTGGCGCCATGTACCCACTGACAGCAATCCAGTAGACTTTCCATCTCGGGGTTGTACAGTTAATGAATTAAAAAAATCATTTTGGTTTGATGGTCCCGGATTCGGAATATAACTACTACCCACGTTACAACACAACTCGAGCCAAATCCGATAGAAAAAATTGTCCAAAATTCATCTTCATTTCTTAAAGTAATGCGCATTGTTGCGTACTTCCTATGATTCGTTAACGCAACAAAATCTCGCTCGTGGTCTTCGCTAAATCCTACCTCGGTTGAGCTCGGCTCGGCCGTCTTACTTGTTGTAAGCGTCATCCAGCAAAATGCATATAAAAGTAAACTCATAAAATAACAAAAATCAGTTAAATTGCCCGACTCACTTCAAAAATTAAGTCCATTCGTTGTGACTGAATCAATCGGAAAGCTTGAGGTGTCTTTGTTGCGAGTAGGAGGTCGGTTGTTCAATGCACAGTTAAGCTGCAGCGTAAAGTTTTCGCTTCTTATGCCAAATGGCAACAGATTCGTGAGTTTATACATTCAACATCTGCATAGAACCAACTATTGATCTTATTCGCCAAACAATATGGCTCATAAATGCTAGGCGCGAATGTAGCGCGGTCATACGACAATGTGTACATTGCTTTCGATACAAGCCAAAATTAGCTTCACAAATAATGGGTAACTTACCAGCTGACCGTTTGATTGGAACAAGGCCGTTTGCAATTAGTGGAGTTGACTTATTTGGGCCGATTCGAGTATCGCTAGGAATTCGTGACAAGCCTTGTGAGGAGAATTAGCCTCCTCACACGCTAAGACAGCAATGGACCAATCAGTTTCCTCACACGCTAAGACAGCAATGGCCAATCAGTTTAGGGGGCCGCGGGAGATAGGCCGAGGACCAATACGAACGGGGAGGGGTAGGGTTTCACCATCAAGCACGAAGACGGAATCAACGTGGAACGTAACGGTTCCCGGAGCAGCAGCAGACGAATGGGAAGACCAGGTTACATCGCCCAGTGGGAAGACGGAATCAACGTGGAACGTAACGGTTCCCGGAGCACCAGCAGACAAATGGAAATGCAAGGTTACATCGCCCAGTGGGAAGACGGAGTCGAGGTGGAACGTAACGGTTCCCGGAGCACCAGCAGACACATGGAAATGCAAGGTTACATCGCCCAGTGGGAAGACAGAATCGACGTGGAACGTAACGGTCCCCGTAATGGAAAGGCAGCGAGTGCAGTGAGGGGCAGAGCTCCATCATCGAGTGGGAAGACGAAGTCAACGTGGAACGTAACGGCTCCCGAGGCAACGGTGAGCACCATGAGCCCGCCGCGCAGCGGAGTTCAGGATGAGCGACAAGACTGGGAGGCGAAGGAGGCCAGCGGCACGTCGCATAGCAACAGCAGGGGTCAGCGGCCGAACGGAAAGGGGCAACGGCCGCACGGATGGCCACCTGCGGGAAAGTGGCGTGATCTTGGAAACAGGAGTAACGGCAGCCCGCCAACGGGAAAGTGGGGTGATCTTGGAAGCAGGAGTAACGGTTCGGTTTCCTCGAAAGCTACAGGGTAACAGAGTCGAGTGTGAGCTATTCCCAGTCAAAGCAGGTAGCCTTGCAAGAAAGTGAGCAAAGAACAAGTCTGGCGTACGCCACGCGGGTTCTTGACTCGCAACCAACAGGCGAGTCAAGACTTCGAGTGACAAGACTTCGGTGTCTTGTCAGTTTTCAGTGCATAGCCGAAGGCCAGACCAAGTCAAAGAGGTGGAAGGCTTGACGACGGATCAACGAAGAGAAACCCCGGCAACGAGAGCAACAGCGGAAACACCAGCAACGGAGGAGATCACCAGGACGGATACACCAAGGGTCACCAAGGATACGCCAAGGGTCATTCCCGTGAACCCGCGTAAATCACCATTGTAAGCAGAGAGAGCAGAGAATAAAGAGACTGCACAACGGAAAGCTACTTGTATTATTTTCTGGGCTTGGGCAATCACGTCGAATCTATAAATTCGGTGGAACGGATCCGCGAAACTCTGTGAGCTAGCCGCGGCAAATTGTGGCGAGCGGAAGCAGAAATAACAGTTCGTTACAGCCTCCAATCAAGATGTATGTATCGATATTCATTTGCTTCCTGTCAACAGCCGTTCATCTTGAACTTGTAAAAGATCTCACCGCTAATACATTCAATATGTGCTTATCTAGATTTGTTGGAAGTCGTGGACCCATCGAGAAATTGTATTGCGATAATGCCACGATTTTCTCGGGCTAACGCGTTACTAAAGCTCCAGGCGAGTTCCAGACGGTGATCGTAGAAGTTGAAGCAGTGCTGAATTCGCGGCCGATTATTGCTGACGGCTCAAGCCCAAACGATGGTGAAGCTATAACCCCTGGGGACCTCCTCGTCGGGCGACCTTGCCTCCAGCATCCGCTCAGGCAAATGGGGAACCGAATTTATCGTTTCTTTAGCGCTGGCATCTGGTATCTGCGATAATACAAGCTTTTGGTAGGATTGGTCACGAGACTACTTGTTGAGCTTACAACAACGGGTGAAATGGAATAAGGAGTCACCAAATGTAACTGCTGGAACCGTTGTCGCAATTCAGGAGGACAATCTGCCACCTCAGACATGGCTTCTGGGCATCATCACTGAAACGATTACAGGTGGTGATGGAAGGGTCCGAGTGGCCATCGTTAAAACTAAAAATGGAATCTACAAACGTGCTGTCCATAGACTTGCACCATTACCTATCAATTGAAGCCCTTCGGCCATTCAACGCGGGCGATGTTTAGTCGTAACTTGTTTAAAAAAAATAATATGTGAGGGAAATACGTACAACTCGCAACTTGGGCTACTTAGCTATGAGACGGGGCATAGCAAGCTACGAGCAAATAAAATAACCCCCAACGAGCCCGAGCTGCAAGATATTTCCGTGTGTTCCTTACTCCCATACTTATGAGAAATATTTGAATTGTACCGCCTAAAGATATTATCGCTCTGTTAAGTACTCGTTCTCGCTGCGTCGCAGTTTCGAATGAAAGAAGATAAGGAGTAAATAGAAACTAGTAATAAGTGAACTTTTATTGAATTCGGATGATGCGTTTTTACTGGGACCATAGTTGCTGGCCTGAAACAGGCATTTTTGCAGTTTGCCAATTTGGAGCAAACAAAGGGAATTAAGTGCATTTATCAGACGGATCGAATACATTTTAAATTTGTATCCATCAACTGATCCGCATCAAACAGCTGTATTCTTCAATGTAATTGAGATGCAATCAGGAGATGCACAACGAGTGTCCCAGCTATCAGCAGCAACCAATTGGCCCGATCTAAGAATTGCTCTCATCGATGAGTACAAAACCCAAACCCCATGCGTGGAATTATTAAGACGACTCCACGACTCCCCTTCAATGGAAGCATTCGTAAGTTCGTTGAGGATCTAGAATATAAAATATTTGTCAAAACAAACAAATTGTCGTTAGAAAACAATAATTTAAATACAATGATTTATAATAATGCCATGAATAATACTGTAAAAGATGTAATAATGGGAAAACTTCCTGACGGGTTTTTCATGACATTAGCAAGGCACGATATAACTACAGTCAGTAAACTTAGTTTACTAAGTTATTAAGTAACAAAACAAGTAGTACAACAAGAAGATTGTTTAGATTCTGGTTCTGATAAAGTTAAATCACAACATAATTCAAATCAAAACGGACAAGATAGGAGAAATTATCAAAAAAATAATAATTTCCAAAGAAATAATTCCTTTTATAATAATAATAATCAACAAAGTTATAATCAGCAAAGTAACTATAGACAACCAAATAATTTCAATCAACAACAATTTCGACAGGAATTGCAGCAAAACTTAAAAAGGTAGAGCTCAGAATCCTATGAATTGTCAACATCTTCTTACAAGGTACCAAATTTAACATTCTAATCACTTCCCTCTCTTTCTCTTAAGCGAACGGTCGTGTTTTTTTTTGTGCGCACTGCGTTTATGATAAATATTGGTAAACCGGTGTTTACTTAATTGTAAATTGATTATATTGAGAATCTTAAGAATCATAAGCTTAAACCCTATCGGTTTACGAGTGCTGTGGTATATTTGGAGTCAAATTAATAATTTGTATAATTTCAATTGCAAGCATAGCTCATCTCTGCTTCTTCCTCGTCTTATCTCTATTTCTGCATTTTTCTTTTGCTATTAAAAAGCTCCCGCTTCGGCTTCCTATTTGGCACAGTGGTTCAAGGTATAGTGTTTTTTAACTTTTTATATAATAATTTTGTTTTATTTAATAAAAAATATGGAATTTAAACTTGTCTGCGCTATGAAGTCCTGTAACGAGACAATTTCCTAATCCCAGCCTACCATCCATTGCTGGCTATGTGAAAACGTCGTACACGCCAAGTGTGCGGGATTCACTGCCATTTCCCGTAGGTCTGGTATACACTATTGTTGTGAAAATTGTCGTGCTGTCCAAGGCGAAATGAGGATGTGATTGTGATGTTGCTGTCCAACATCTTCTTTACAAGTTACTAATTCTAACAAACCAGTGAAAAGACAGCGTGAATATTCAAGCGATCAATCTAAAATGGAAATCGAAAATTTTCATCAAATAGCCTCGGATCCAATAGAAGAAAGAGAAATCCTTACATCAGAATTACTATTATCAATCGCTCATTTAAATGTGTAATAGGTACAGGAAGTTCAATCAACCTAATAAAAGAAAATTATTTGAATTTCCCACAAACATTAAAAACATCAGAAGTGCACCAAATTAATGGTGTAAATTAATTAAATAAGTCCCTAAATTTTAAATCAAGTAAACTTTGTCCGATAGACCAACCATTTTGGGTTCACAATTTTTCCCAAAAATATTACATACTAGCAGTACCCTGCCACGTTTCGCTGTGGCATATTGTGGTTGCACGCATAAGAAATAAGTCAAACAGAAAAGAATAAGTTTCGTGGACTACCTATGTATGAAGATGGCAAAATCGTGAGCTTTCCAACGTTGGTTGTATTACGGTCATTCATCACAGCATCCCGCAAATGGATATATTCCTCGGACCGAAGTTTCGTCTGATTCAATCGGAGGAACAGCAAACGTTCTGTTTCAATTTTTGCATATATATCGACAATGTACTGTTGAAACAACTGACGACATTTCAATATATGATTGTCATCGGTCCTCCGAACCATTAATCGGTATGAGTAAAAGTTCATCGCGCTGCACTTTTTTTCGTTTCTACACCATTGACTGGATCTACCATCCTCACATTGAAATGATATCCATCGGCACCATCCCAGAAGATGAGTGGATACTGCAAAGCATCGTAACAACGTTGATTCCATAACGTGCATCGACTTCAGCTCCGTCATCATCAATGAAGTACATTTGAAGAAATTTGTGTTCGCTGTCTGAGAACGGAAGCAGGGAACCGGCTTTGTGATAGATTTATCCTTTGATTTTAAACGTTGGCATGAATTGCGCAGTTATAATTTCCGCACCAAATGACGTCATTTGGAAGCAAGAGTTGTATTTCCAAATGTTCGAAAGGAAATGCTTCGATTCAGCAGTAGATCCAGCTAATAGAGAGTGCAGAGGCTCTGGTGGTGCTTCAAGTTGAGGCAATTTCACTTTCCCGGAAACGCAACACAATCCTTTTGGTTCGTTGTTGAATTTGAGAGCCTGACAGTGTGTGCAGACCTGATTCATCCGGCCAATAACGACATTGCGGTTCGAGCTGTAATCAACAGTTGGATTATATCGGAATGCAAGACGATTGTATTGCAGGTTTCGATCTGTTGTAAGCTGTAAACGCGCTTCAGCTACCCTTGCCCTGTCGCGTTCATTATTTTGATACCGAATCAAATCGATTCGCTCAAGCCTAGCTGCTCGCGTTTCTGCTGTCTCCGCGTTGTGCATCCGCATGGCTCTCAGCCGCTCAGTCTTTCGAATGGAGGCCCGCTCTTCGTCAGTCCTATTCGAAATGTTACGTCATTTTGCTTTTGTATTGCGAGTAAGACGACCAAAATTCGACTTCTTGGGTGGCATGACTTCGTTTCTAATGTCAGAAAGGACATTTTGACATTTTCATTTGACATTTTCTTCTTAGCTGTCTGCCTAAATAAAAAAGTAGGGGCACGGGGAAACGCGAAAAAAGACTGATATATTCGCAAACGCAGATAAGCTATCAACATCAAAAGTAGACATAAACCGAGCTGGAACCTCAACGCATGTTGGGTAATTTGAGCTTAAACGGTTCGGAACTTTTCAAGTCTATAAATGACGTAGATACGAACAGAGCATTTCTATATATATAGAGTAGCGACCCCGTCAAACGTTGTTTTGCCCTTTTTTGTTTTCTATAAGGGCTAGCTGTTTTTTCTTCATTTATTTTGGTTAATAAATGTTTTTCAGTAATTCAAGTACATCTAGTATTTTCACGTACAGCAAAATTCCCCTCGCCAATATCTAACAGTTGTTTAGAGAAAGGATTCATCCTGAAGCATTTGATCGCGCATATTCTTGGTCAGTTCTTTTTCAACATTACGCGACAGTTGCGTTGATTTTAAGCAAGCATTGAATTCATCAGCGTACATTAACCGTGAACACCTGAAAGGAGTAACAAGGGGCCGTAAAATAGTTTATCATTGTTCCTTATATCCCTAAATGACCAATCCAATTCCCCAAGCGAATTTTTACGTCCTATAGTGCATTCATCCAAAATATGGGCACTATGCCCATAGACGATTGTTTTTATGTTGCACACTGCATCTGGATTATTTTGAATGTTCAATGACAGCTTAAGTGCTGAATGAGCTGTTATGCCTCCATCTAATAAGGTTGCTGCAATGCCAGAAGATGCAATGGCCAATGCGTTGCCATTTTTTTTTAATCGTAACTCGGCAGGAAGAAGCGAAATAAGGAATGTTCACTTTGGAACTTTCACTTTGAATGTTCACAATAATCTCTTTGGAATAAGCAGAATTTTCAACAGGCTCTTACTGGAATGCTAGAAATTACCCAGATGTGAATCCTCGATAAACTTGTTGCCGTTGTTTGTTAATTCTTCTTCTAACTATTAATCTGTGCGCTTCTCTCCTTTGAAAAGTGGTCTTTGTTGATTATGTTCATCTCGTGCATCTTTCGATTGTGATTCACGTAACAGCGCCATGATTACACGCGCCTTTTCATTACCTTTATAAATTTGTTCTCCTGATCTCGTATTCTTCTATCTCGCGCAGCTCTAGAATTGACTGTTTGACGACTAAAATTGGCCCAATTGCGTTTTCTTGGCATTGGTGACTGTAGATAAGTAATCGGCGGACCCCTATTTCAGGGGCATATGACACACACATAAATGTACAATACGTTACGCTCTCAGCCTACTTATTGTTATTCATTACTATAAAAGCAGCCATTTCGGAGGAGTATAATTCCCGTTGTCGAACGGGATAAAAAGTATCCTATACCAATTTTCAGCCAAATCTGTTCTGCCGTTCTTGAGTTTTAAGTGGTGTAACTAACACGACTTTCTTTTATATATATAGATAAATACCTTAAATGTCGGATTAAAACCTCCATCTTCGATAATGTCTGCCCCAAATGACGTCATTTGGAAACAACTATTGTATTTTCGAGTATTTGCAAGAAAGTGGCGTGATTCTTGTGTTTCGCCGCAAAGCAATGAATACAATGGCTCATGTGGCGGAGTCAACACTGGCAATTTCACTTTACCATTAACGCAGCATAATCCAGGCGTTTCTCCGGAAAACTTTAATGCACCACAATACTCGCAAACAATGTCCATTTGCCCAATGCAAACGCTAGGATGCAAGCTGTAATCATTGCTGCAATCGTAACGAAACGCAGCTCGATTCAAATCAGCTAAATATCTTGTTCTGCGTCGCAAATTATCTATTTGTTGACTTCTGTTGTTCGCTCGACGATTCTGCATTGCCAACCGAGCTGTTTCACGGGCTGCTTCACTTTGCTCTCGTGATTGAGAAGCACGAAGTCGAGCCATACTATTGCGGCGCTGTTCACGTGCAATTTCTTGTCTTCTTCAGTCCTTTCATTTGCAGTATTTTGTATTCTTCTTGCATTAAACATCCGAATCAAATCGATTGCTGCAGAACGCGACTGCTTAACTCTCAATCGTGTTCGCTCAAGCCTAGCTGCTGACATTTTGACATTTGACATTTTCGTTTGACATTTTCTTGTGCATCTTTCGATTGTGATTCACGTAACTGCGCCATGCTTACACGCGCCTTTTCATTACCTTTATACATCTAGATAAATGTATAAATACATAATATCGTACATAAAAATATGATACGTTGATACGTCACAGCCTACTTACTTTTATTCATTACTATAAGTGGAGTATAGTTCGGTGGAGTATAATTCGCGCTGTCGAACGGGACAAAAAGTATCCTATGTCCTTCTCCTGGCTCTAAGCTACCTCCCTACCAATTTTCACTCAAATCTGTTCTTCCGTTCTTGTTTTATAAGTGGTGTAACATATAAAACGACTTTCTTTTATATATATAGATCGATAGATAGATTGATAGGAAGAGAGTATTTAGAAGCATGTGAAACAATAATTAATTATAAACATGAAACAGTCACCTTGAGCGGAGTTGTTTTTTCCATGATATATAACCACGAAGATTTCAACAATTCCGAAATGGAAACATTGGAAGATTATCTCAGTCCACCTTCATCTGAGGGTGTATATTTTTTTATTTTGCAATTAATAATGACTTGGAAGAAAATAATAAATTTCGAATAAATCATCTTAAACATGAACTTAGTGATATCCAGTATAGGGATCGTGAAAAAATAATAAAAATTGATGAACAAAAAAAAAATGCTTATTTACAAAAATTATATTCATGTTGCTGCAGTTCATTTAAAAGTATATTTTACTAGAATTCTTTTAAATTAATTACAAAATTAATGATCAAGAACAAATAATTAAAAGGATTTTTTACTCCAATTCTTTTTTAATTAATTTTAATTTATCCCGGACTTATATAAAGAAATTTAATTTTATAATATAAAATATTATATAGAATTTTACAAGGAGTAAGTATATTACAAGAAATCTTTTCGTAGAAAAGTGAAATTCCATCCCGAAGGGGGGATTTACGTTCCCACCAACATATACATGCATACACGGATATGACGCAAGAAATCAGCCGATTGCCTATTTACTCCCTACTGTAGGATCTAGGCTCTAGGCTCTAAGCGTTATCATTTTTTTCGAGTCTTCTGATTGGTTTTCCCGATTCATTAACCGGAAATATGTGTGGAAAATTGGGGTTTTCATGCGTTTACTCATTGCGTATTGATGATACCAATACATTCAAACACAAGTACCGGTTTTCTGTTTTCGAGGATCAATAGGTTTTGAAGTTTATGCTAAGAATCAAATTTTTATGGTAGTATAAATCTTGAATTGCCGATAAAAGCAATTTTTACGCTTTTTTTTTTCCAAAAAAATAAAAAAACAAAGTCGAAAGTTGCGTGTGACTTGTGCTCTAAAATTATTAGTGTGAATAAGTTTATAACCCATTATGAGCGATGTAAAGGACCGCGAAATGCCCTTTCGGAGTTACAAAAGAAATCTCAGGACAACGGTTTGGCGAAAGTTTTCTATCGTTCGCGAACAACGGAGTCTAAAGAACAGAATGATAATCAACGACAAAAAATTCATGGATGCAGGAACCAATTACCTACTGTAAAATATAGTCTATTCAACGTCTTATCGGCTGTAAAACGGAAGGCTCTTGAGCCCAGGAAACCCAAGTTGGACATCCCATTAATATTGAGGAACAGCCAACAACATCAAAAAGGGCTCGACTAGACCCCCCAGTTGGTGAGGAGGAAAGAATTAATTAACATTCTGCCAATCATAGAAAAGAATTAAGGAAACTTGTGTGGCAAAATGATAACATTTTTCGTATAACACAAAGTGATACTTTTTGTAAATCTGTAAACCTAAAGTGAATGTAAACCTCATCTTAAAAACATTATAAAATATGCACTAAGCGAATTAAAAGCTATAAAAGTGCGTCTGAAGAAGCTGGTAAGTTTCATGAAACTAAACATTTTTCAACAACGTATAAGGCCATTTACGCTAATTCATGTATGAAATTGTGACGAACACGGTGAAGTGGATACCGATTGGTAGCATACTCTGCCTACGGGACCGGCCTAGCTCAGTGAAGAGTCCAGGGGGTTGGGTTACTTCCTAATCAGGATCACCGCCACACAATAAAATTTTGTAGACAGAGTTGGTAAGGATTAGGAGGGGATAAGGATACAGTCATTTCGGGTGAACATGAATATGAGACAAACAGCCTTTGCTATTGAAGAACTGAGGTAAGATAGTTCTTCTGCTTGGCCCGCCCTTCCTGTAAAGACTTATTAGTTATGGCTGCCTTTACCCATATAAAGAGAAATCGTTTAGCTCAGGTGCCCATAAAAATAATCTAATTTACTTAATTTTTAACTGTTCTTCAGTTCACAATCCATTATTTAATTACTCTAATTTTCATCTTTCTTTCTCCTTACAATCTACTTAGCATAAATCTTTACGCCTACTGGTTTTCTTTAACCCTAATCAATTGAAATTAAATTGTCTTTACCGCTAGAATTTCAATAAAGTTTGAATATGAAAACTAAAAGTTAAATGGGGTAGAAAGAATGTTTTGGAATCTTACATCGAGTTAGTTTAATAGTTTTTATAGATTAAATTTTCATACGCTTTCTTTTATAATGGCATAGTTAGGCAATCAGATTATATGGGTACTCACAAACCAATCCCTCGACGTGTGCAGGCCTGTAGACTGGAGCGCTGTATGGCTTGATGAATGGTGAAAAATTCAAATTAAAATTTTGGGGTCTTGCTAATCATGATGCCAAAACCGAATTATGCTCTATAGAAAAAAAAAGTATGAGTACAGGTCTAATACAAGAAAATTAACTAAGAAAGAAAAAAAAAATAAGTATTCCGTTTAACTTAATGATCCGCGCTAACTCCGGCGACGATTTGGTACGCTCTTTCCATTGTTTTGGCTGATATTGATTTTTAAATGTTGTCAGTATAGACGAGAGTGGGAGTCGGGCTTGCACATGGCCGATGCTAGCTTATGTCGACATGAGGTTCGGCTCGAGTTAGTAAGGTTATGTATACACGAGGTTCCCTTTTAGGTTCTCATTCCGCAAGGTTTTGGCTCTTCTCCTGATCCTATGCTGCCCCAATCACGCACACTTCCCGGAAACGGCAGGACTCCTCGCCGTTCGCGGCTTGAGCCTGTTCCGGCTCCGTGCACGTTTAGGTGCTGATCGAGGTAGGTCGCACTTGACCACTTGGCGTGGTTGTGCTTCGCTTGTGACTTCTGGATCGCCGGTGGCTTTCCCTGGCACTACCCGTCCGAGTTCTACTTAAAAGGCTTTTGCTAGTCACCTAGCGTTTGGATAATTTCCCTACTCACCTGTAGGTTTTCCCACCCACGTGCAGTTGCCGAAATCTGCGCACAACACGGCCAATTCTGTGTTGCTGTTGCGCCACTGATTCGACTGCGTTGTCACCTTACTTTGGGGTTTATTATTTTCCCGGGTTTAACTTGAGGTGCACTCTTTTAATTTGCGTCTTTTCTCTTCAAAAGTTTAAATGCAAAAGAACATTTGTATCCGGCGTATCTTAAAATGGCAGTGAAAGAGGTTGCCTCATCTCATTTGAGAGGCGATCGAGGTGCCAGAAAGTTCGCGCTTAACAGCTCTTATTGGATAACAGAGCAGCTGTTATCGACTTATTTTATCAACTTAATATTAGTTAAAATAACTTAAATTTATTTTCATAATTTTGTTTTGTCCAATTTTAAGTCGTACCCTCACACCACAGGTATCATCGACGTGATATTACCGGAGATGAGAGCTGAAAAAGGGTACATCACCAGAGATCCTTGGCATGGAAGGTTCCTAACTCTTTTCCGTTTTTTTCTTCGAGTAAATATAACGACTGTCCTCGCTTCTCTTTTATTTTAACTTTTGTTCCTACAGGTGCTAATTTGGTATTAATATGCGAGGCTGCTTAAGACAAAATTTCTTTTTATAACTTCCTGCCCTACCTCAAAGGTTCGATGTCGGGAACGAAAATCATATTCATGTCTGTTTTTCGGATTCTCGGGAATTCGTCTGATCTAGCGATCTTTGCTGATCCTTCGGACAACATATGGATATTTCGTAGCAACTTATAGTCTTTGCCATGGGTGAGCATGTGCTGGCCAAAGACTACATAGTATGGTGATTCTCCAATGGATTGGTGCATACCATTCCTCAATGCAGAGTTTATACTTCCTATATAACTATCCCAAAATCTTTGATCTGATTGAATATAGCTTCTGAGAGCAGCATTTATTGAACGATTTACACGCTCCGCCGCATTTGACTGCGGGAAGTACGCGCCTGTGAAAATATGTTGGATTCCGTGCTTAGCAGTAAAGGCTGGGAAGTCCTGGCTTTTAAACTGAGTGCCATTATCGCTCACCAAAACTTCCGTAGTTCCGAAACACACAAAAATATCATCCTTTAGATAGTCAATCACCACCTTTGAAGTGAACTTCTTAACAAGCTTGAGCCAAGTGAATTTAGAAAGATGGTCTAGGAGAATTAATATACCTATATTTCCGTTCCGGGTTCGGGGAAATGGACCAATAAAGTCTACATAGATCCGTTGAAACGGTCTTTCACTAGTGGCTTGACAACCCATTGGGAGACAAAGACGTTGCGTCGGATGTTTGCAGGTTTTGGATATATCACAACGAGCTACATAGTTTCGAACATCGGTTACCATATTCGGCCAATAAAAGTTTCTTCGAATTCGCTCAAGACATTTGGCTACTCCACCGTGTGCCGATGATGGTTGATCATGTGCAGACTGAATTACGCCTGCTCTCAATTCACTTGGGACCCAGAGTTTGTAGTCGTCAACTTGTGAATTTCCGGTGGCAAAGCCTGCTCTATAATATATAGATATCCACGACCCGAAATCCCGGTACTTTTGCATTTTGTACACGGTCTCTTAACTGACGGTATTCGTCCGATTGGAATGTGTCTGATTGCAAATCAATCTCTGGCAGGATGTCTATATCTATCTCTGCGATCTCTGTCGAGTCCTCGAACGACCGTGACAAGGCGTCTGGTACAACATTTTGAACCCCCTTGCGATGCCCAATTTTTAAAACAAAGCCTTGTAACTTAATAGCCCAACGGGCTAGTCTCCCGCTCAGGTCTGTTTGTTTCATTAACCATCGCAAGGCTGAGTGATCGGTTATGACCGTAAAACTGTGACCTTCTACATACATACGAAACTTCTGGATTGCGAACACGACGGCAAGACATTCTAACTCTGTAACTGTAGTTACGTTGAGCTCCATTCAATTTTTGGGACATATATGCAATAGGACGTTCGTTGCCTAATTCGTCGCACTGTGCTAATACTCCCCCGATTCCGCATTTAGATGCATCGCATTGTATAAGAAACGGCTTGGCATAGTCTTGATGAACTAGAAGCGGGGCGGAACAAAGCTTATACTTGATTTCGTGGAATGCCGCTTGTGCGTCTTCGTTCCAAGTGAAAGTCTTTCCACGAAGTAGGTCTGTAAGTGGGACTGTTATTGTTGAATAGTGAGATATAAACCGACGGTACCAACCGCACATGCCAAGGAAGCGTCTTAGTTGCGTTTGACTTTTGGGGACAGGAAACTCAGATACCGCACTGATCTTTTTCGGGTTTACTTGTAGTGTTCCTTCGCCTACAACGTAACCTAAATATTCGACCTTCCGAAGACCAAATTGGCTCTTTTTGATATTGATCGTTAGGCCGGCATGCCGTAAACGAGTCGCAACTTCTGCGAGGTGCTTTAAATGATCGTCAAAGCTTGATGACATAACCAGAAGGTCGTCCAAATAGACAAATACGTGAGATTTCAGTTGGTAGGGTAAGACCTGATCCATAAAACGACACATCGTCTGAGGAGTTCAAAGCCACAGAAGGCCACTGAAGGTGGCTAGTTTAGGGCCCGGACGGGGGATCGCTTATCGATGATGACATTGCAAGAGTTGGCCAGCAGCTGCTCAGCCTGGCAGTAGTTCCGGGGACCCGAGTCCCCCAATGACCGATTGAAAGATTTGCTCACGGCTTATATGGTGCGGACTTGGCATTGCGACGCGGTCTTAACTTGGCCTATAATGTATGCCCACACATGCTCGCATGCTAGACTAAGTATGTGTGCATCGCATAAAGACAGCTGGCGAGTTGTGGCACGAAATCTTATCAATGAATGCGCATCACTTGCACTTGTTTGTACCACCTTCGGGGGGAATTCGGGGAATTACCGTCTGGCTACGACGTAAATGGCTCCACGATGACGATGGCGATGGCGATGCGGTGATGACGTGACTCACAGACGCTCCAGAGCGCCACTACCACTACACATCAACACAGATGCAGTTGCTCACGCACACCATTAGCATTATTAAATCGCCAGCCGCAAATTTGCGGTTGCGTCACCTACTTAACACGCAGACCCTGGCCAGCTAGCCGGCGAGGATGAGGGGGGTGGACGGTGGGCAGCGAGTGGTGATCGGGGGCCCGTCTGCGAAGCAGCATCCCTCGGTTGCTTAAGGACAACGACGCACCGAGGCCAGCGACGAGAGCGCTAGCAAAAATTTCCATTAAGCCAAATTAAAGTTATCGTGAGCCAGGCTGGCAAGCAGCCCTCTCAGAACCCCACAGTTCAGACCAATTCACCACCCATTCAGGGGCACTGGAAGAATTGGTATAGGCTATATATAATAAATATTAAATACAGTTTTTGGTAAATAAATTAACAAAAGTAGTTACTCAAAAAAGAGACTTTCTATGATTAGTTTCAGCTTTCTTTTAAATATGTCACAAATGCAATATTGTAAGGTTTTAAAGAATTTTTTCTCAGTGCACTGCCCTCATCCTTCCCCTTTCGGTCCTAGCTTCCATTTTCATTTCTCTCGTTGCTGTTTCTCTCTGACAGGCGTCCAACCACCCACCCAACAACAAAAAGTGGCAGGCCAGGAGGTGGAGTGGCAGCAAGCATGCTTTCTCGCTCTCGCCTGCTCACTCTGTTACTCGGCCCACGTAGTGGTGTACGTGCAATTGGAAAAGTGGTTTTCGTACTAGTGGATGGCCCAAAACCACCACCACCACCACCGGCCCACCACCTCCCACTCTCATCTAACCAGCAATCCACCGGGCCACCCATCCCAACCGCCCATCCACCCGTAGCCCAGCGTATTCCTCGTCCTGTTTGGTAGGCTTTATTATGTCAGAACCTGAGGGGGTGCTGCGGGGCGGGATTGGGTAGTGGTTGGTGGGTGGCATAGCATTTCACCCAATTTCATTATGTTTGTTTATTACAATTTCAACGTTTTTAGCTTTTATACGTCACACGGCATATCTCACCACACCCACAGCACGAGGAATATCCAGAGTGGGTGGGTGGGTGTATGGTTTATAACACAGGGAGAAGGGCGAGGTGGGGAGGTGGGTCGTTCGTTAGAGAAAAGCCGGCTCGACTTTAGTGCGCAGGGTCGCCAACACGACTCGACGAGGGGAGCGGAGGGCTGATGGGCCGGGAGGGCATGTAGGATGTAGTTGGGTGGCTGGGTGGCCTGGTATATGGCTGGGTGGGTGGTTTTCGGCTGCCAGTGCTGCCAACCCATTATTATAAAGAATATAATATTATAATAATGTCAGGCATAAAGTGCCAAAGAGAGACAGCAAAACAGAGTTGCAGAGGAGGGATGAGGAGGGAGAAGCCACCCAGCCCCGTGGGCGATGATGGAGCTTACACAGACACACACAAATACTCGAATAGCCCTGTGTGTGTGCCAAATAAGGTTATTTTATAAACAGTAGAGGGTGTTATAAGGGGGGCTGCCGTCGGAGGGTTGTCCGCACGGATGTGTTTGTGAGTGGGCGGCCGTATCGAAGCAGTGCCGGAGTGCCGGAGTCCTGGAGTTCGGGAGGCATCGTCATAGCCACGCCTGGGTGCTCGTGGGCGGACATGGGTTAAAGCGACAGCCAGCCTTTAAAGAGCATTAACCAGGGAGCTTTTAAAGAAGGGATGCGTAGATTGTTGGTAAAGACTCGGGGACTAGCGATCAACTAAGTTTTTAAGAGAAATGTTTAGAATCATAGATTACTAGAGATACCTATTTCTCTGGCTATTATATATAACCCATAGATCATAAAGATCTCTTTAAGATCAGTCATGTGAGGATTGGAAATCAGGTGAAAAAGATATATTATCTCTTTAGGCTCTGAAAAGTAAGTGGCTGGCGCTGCGATTTCGACTTCTGAAATGCCAGGGGCCAACCTTGATTCGATCGATCCGGTCCGTAAACTACGTGAATTCGCGCGCACTCCATCGAGTATGCAGCAACATCCCCGCCAGAGCAGAGCAACCTTCGCTAAATCGAGCGTGCGAGGCCGAACTTACCACACTACCCGCTGGGGCTGAGGCTTCGGGGTGAAATTCGCCACCCCCCTTAAAGTATTATTTTTGCCATTCTAAGCGAAACGTACTAGAAAAACGGTCTCTGTCCGCCACTTTTGGTTCTTCCTCTTTTCTACCACTTTTGAGTGTTTTCGAAAGTAGCGGCGTAAAAAGAAGCAAAAATATTTTCAACAAAAATCGGAACGCAACACTGCCAAGTCAGGCACTGCTGCTGCTGTTGCTGCCGTGGTGTTGTTGGTGTTCAGTATTACGAAATTGGTATTATGGCCTATTCGGAACTGTGAATGCGGTTTTTGGGCGAGACTGCGGGTCTAAATTGATTTGCCAAAAGGAATCTTTCAAATCAATTTTTGAAATGCAGTGAACTGGAGGAAGGCGGCTCAAAAGTCCCTCTAGGTTTGGGATTGGGTATGAATCTTTTATTGTAACATCGTTCACCTTTCTCAAATCTAAGCAGAACCTAACTTTATCCGGCTTGACTATTAAAACGACGGGAGATGACCACGTTGATGTTAGGGCTTCTTCAATAACTCCTACTTTGATCATCCTATCATTCTCAGTACATAGAAGTTTTTCCCGCGCGGGTGACGAAGGGTAATGTCTTTGTTTTATCGGCTTGGCATTACCGGTATCAATCGAGTGTTCGATTAGGTTTGTAATTCCAAGAGCATCTCTGTCCGATGATAGGAAGAAATCTATTAACCTTTTTTGGCTGGATTTCTGCACTTCCGATAATTTGAGATTTGTGCATTCTTCTTCAAAGTCCAATTCATTCACCCTGCCTCCTAGGGAGACGGAGGTTCCGAATTTTTCCCAAAAGTCCATCCCACAAATAACTTCTTGTGCAATAGATGGTACTATTAAAAATTCCATATCTTTTTTCCTGTTATTATAATTAATCGGAATGGTTGTAGTGCCAAAAGTGGATTGTTTCGTTCCGTCTGCCGCTCGTACGTTGCCGTGCGCCCTAGAGAACTTGTATTTTCCCGAAACAATACTTTTAGCTAAAGTTCCTTCGACTACGCTTTTATTAGCTCCACTATCTAGTAAAGCTAAATAGGGTTCATCGAGTAAAACTAGATTTGCGAAAGGACGAATGTCATTGCTTACTTTGCTTATTGCTGATATTAAACAACTGTTGTATTGGTGCTTTGATTTCCAGAAGTCCCGCTGTCTTGTTGCTGAACGACTTCAGCAACGACTTCGTCTATATTCTTTTAGTCGAACATGATAAGGCTTAAAAGACCTGGTGTTAGAATGGTCAGGTGACTGTACTGATCTTTTGCGAATTGATACATGTTCGGTCGTTTTATTCTTGTCTTCGTCCGAGTCTACATTCGGGCATCCGTTCTCGGACTGGCACGGTTGTCCGCTTGGAAGTTTCCCGATTTTTGTGAACATTTTGGACATGATGGCTTATACATATTTACAGCGCCACAACCATAGCAAAATACTCGGTGCGGCTGGGGACAATCTTTGAATCTATGACCTATAGTCTCACAGTTTCAACATTTCGTTCGATTCTCATTTGGAATCGCAGAAATCAGTGGTTCGATTTCTTGAAAGGGTACTTCGGATTCTTCGTCTATCAATATTTCATTTATGTTTCGCCTTACAACTGGGTTTCGGAAGTTGTTCTTAGCTCTTAGAGAATTGAAGAACTCTTCGTGAAGGTGACAGTGTCTGCGTAACGCGGCTATAGTTGGGGTTTCTATATGCAAGATGTCGTGTCCTATGTCAGATCTTAAGTTGTTTCTAATGCCTGAACTAATAAGAGTCTGTCTTAGGCTCAGATAAGGCATCCGCAATGGCCAAGATTGAGTCAAGAAAATCATCAAAACATTCATTATTTTCTTGCTTCCTTCTACGCATTGCATCTCGTATGTCTTGATCTGATCTTTGGTCTTTATATCTCTCCCTCAAACGAGAACAAAGTACATGCCAATTCATCTGCTCTGAACTTCTATGGCATCTCCAAAAGAATGTTAATGCTGGGCCTACAAACAATAAATTTCTTGAGCCCAGGAAACCCAAGTTGGACATCCCATTAATATTGAGGAACAGCCAACAACATCAAAAAGGGCTCGACTAGACCCCCCAGTTGGTGAGGAGGAAAGAATTAATTAACATTCTGCCAATCATAGAAAAGAATTAAGGAAACTTGTGTGGCAAAATGATAACATTTTTCGTATAACACAAAGTGATACTTTTTGTAAATCTGTAAACCTAAAGTGAATGTAAACCTCATCTTAAAAACATTATAAAATATGCACTAAGCGAATTAAAAGCTATAAAAGTGCGTCTGAAGAAGCTGATAAGTTTCATGAAACTAAACATTTTTCAACAACGTATAAGGCCATTTACGCTAATTCATGTATGAAATTGTGACGAACACGGTGAAGTGGATACCGATTGGTAGCATACTCTGCCTACGGGACCGGCCTAGCTCAGTGAAGAGTCCAGGGGGTTGGGTTACTTCCTAATCAGGATCACCGCCACACAATAAAATTTTGTAGACAGAGTTGGTAAGGATTAGGAGGGGATAAGGATACAGTCATTTCGGGTGAACATGAATATGAGACAAACAGCCTTTGCTATTGAAGAACTGAGGTAAGATAGTTCTTCTGCTTGGCCCGCCCTTCCTGTAAAGACTTATTAGTTATGGCTGCCTTTACCCATATAAAGAGAAATCGTTTAGCTCAGGTGCCCATAAAAATAATCTAATTTACTTAATTTTTAACTGTTCTTCAGTTCACAATCCATTATTTAATTACTCTAATTTTCATCTTTCTTTCTCCTTACAATCTACTTAGCATAAATCTTTACGCCTACTGGTTTTCTTTAACCCTAATCAATTGAAATTAAATTGTCTTTACCGCTAGAATTTCAATAAAGTTTGAATATGAAAACTAAAAGTTAAATGGGGTAGAAAGAATGTTTTGGAATCTTACATCGAGTTAGTTTAATAGTTTTTATAGATTAAATTTTCATACGCTTTCTTTTATAATGGCATAGTTAGGCAATCAGATTATATGGGTACTCACAAACCAATCCCTCGACGTGTGCAGGCCTGTAGACTGGAGCGCTGTATGGCTTGATGAATGGTGAAAAATTCAAATTAAAATTTTGGGGTCTTGCTAATCATGATGCCAAAACCGAATTATGCTCTATAGAAAAAAAAAGTATGAGTACAGGTCTAATACAAGAAAATTAACTAAGAAAGAAAAAAAAAATAAGTATTCCGTTTAACTTAATGATCCGCGCTAACTCCGGCGACGATTTGGTACGCTCTTTCCATTGTTTTGGCTGATATTGATTTTTAAATGTTGTCAGTATAGACGAGAGTGGGAGTCGGGCTTGCACATGGCCGATGCTAGCTTATGTCGACATGAGGTTCGGCTCGAGTTAGTAAGGTTATGTATACACGAGGTTCCCTTTTAGGTTCTCATTCCGCAAGGTTTTGGCTCTTCTCCTGATCCTATGCTGCCCCAATCACGCACACGTCCCGGAAGCTGCAGGACTCCTCGCCGTTCGCGGCTTGAGCCTGGTCCGGCTGCGTGCACGTTTAGGGGCTGATCGAGGTAGGTCGCACTTGACCACTTGGCGTGGCTGTACTTCGCTTGTGACTTCTGGATTGCCGAGGGTACTTTTCGCTCGCCGGTGGCTTTCCCTGGCACTACCCGTCCGAGTTCTACTTAAAAGGCTTTTGTTAGTCACCTAGCGTTTGGATAATTTCCCTACTCACCTGTAGGTTTTCCCACCCACGTGCAGTTGCCGAAATCTGCGCACAACACGGCCAATTCTGTGTTGCTGTTGCGCCACTGATTCGACTGCGTTGTCACCTTACTTTGGGGCTTATTATTTTCCCGGGTTTTACTTTGAGGTGTACTCTTTTAATTTGTGTGTTTTCTCTTCAGAAGTTAAAATGCAAAAGAACATTTGTATCCGGCGCATCTAAAAATGGTAGTGAAAGAGGGTGCCGAATCTCATTTGAGAGGCGATCAAGGTGCCAGAAAGTTCGCGCCTAACAGCTCTTATTTGGATAACAGTTCAGCTGTTATCGACTTATTTTATCAACTTAATATTAGTTAAAATAACTTAAATTTATTTTCATAATTTTGTTTTGTCCAATTTTAAGTCGTACCCTCACACCACAGGTATCATCGACGTGATATTACCGGAGATGAGAGCTGAAAAAGGGTACATCACCAGAGATCCTTTGCATGGAATGTTCCTAACTCTTTTCCGTTTTTGTCTTCGAGTAAATATAATGACTGTCCTCGCTTCTCTTTTATTCTAGCTTTTATTCCTACAGGTGCTAATTTGGCATTAATGTGCGAAGCCTGGTTGCTTAAGACAAAATTTCTTTTTATGACTTCCTGCCCTACCTCAAAGGTTCGATGTCGGGAACGTAAATCATATTCATCTCTGTTTTTCGGATTCTCGGGAATTCGTCTGATCTAGCGATCTTTGCTGATCCTTCGGACAACATATGGATATTTCGTAGCAACTTATAGTCTTTGCCATGCGTGAGCATATGCTGGCCAAAGACTACATAGTATCATGATTCTCCAATGGATTGGTGTGTACCATTCCTCAATGCAGAGTTTATACTTCCTATAGAACTATTTTATAATCTTTGATCTGATTGAATATAGCTTCTGAGAGCAGCATTTATCGAACGATTTACATGCTCCGCCGCGTTTGACTGCGGGGAGTACGTGAAAATATGTTGGATTCCGTGCTTAGAAGTAAAGGCTGCGAAGTCCTGGCTTTTAAACTGAATGCAATTATCGCTCACCAAAACTTCCGGAGTTCCAAAACACACCAAAATATCGTCCTTTAAAAAGTCGATCCCCACCTTTGAAGTGAACTTCTTAACAGGCTTGAGCCAAGTGAATTTAGAAAAATGGTCTAGGAGAATTAATATACCTATATTCCCGTTCCGGGTTCTGGGGAAATGGACCAATAAAGTCTACATAGATCCGTTGAAACGGTCTTTCACTAGTGGCTCGACAAACCATTGGGAGACGAAGACGTTGCGTCGGATGTTTGCAGGTTTTGCATATATCACAACGAGCTACATAGTTTCGAACATCGGTTACCATATTCGGCCAATAAAAGTTTCCTCGAATTCGCTCAAGACATTTGGCTACTCCACCATGTGCCGATGATGGTTGATCATGTGCAGACTGAATTATGCCTGCTCTCAATTCACTTGGGACCCAGAGTTTGTAGTCGTCAACTTGTGAATTTCCGCTGGCAAAGCCTACTCTATAATATATAGATATCCACGACCCGAAATCCCGGTACTTTTGCATTTTGTACACGGTCTCTTAATTGACGGTATTCGTCCGATTGGAATGTGTCTGATTGCAAATCGATCTCTGGCAGGATGTCTACATCTATCTCTGCGATTTCTGTCGAGTCCTCGGACGACCGTGACAAGGCGTCTGGTACAACATTTTGAACCCCGTTGCGATGCTCGATTTTAAAAACAAAGCCTTGTAACTTAATAGCCCAACGGGCTAGTCTCCCGCTGAGGTCTGTTTGTTTCATTAACCATCGCAAGGCTGAGTGATCGGTTATGACCGTAAAACTGTGACTTTCTACATACATACGAAACCTCTGGATTGCGAACACGACGGCAAGACATTCTAACTCTGTAACTGTATAGTTACGTTGAGTTCCATTCAATTTTTGGGACATATATGCAATAGGACGTTCGTTGCCTAATTCGTCGCACTGTGCTAATACTCCCCCGATTCCGCATTTAGATGCATCGAATTGTATAAGAAAAGGCTTGTCATGAACTAGTCTGGATGGACTAGAAGCGGAGCGGAACAAAGCTTATGCTTGATATTGTCAAATGCAGTTTGTGCGTCCTCGTTCCAAGTGAAAGTCTTTCCTCGAAAGACTCTTATTGTTGAATAATGAGATATAAATCGTCGGTACTATCCGCACATGCCAAAGAAGCGTCTTAGTTGCGTTAGGCTTTTGGGGACAGGAAAATCCGATACCGTACTGATCTTTATCGGTCTTACTTGTAGTATTCCTTCGCCTACAACATAACCTAAATATTCGACTTTCCGAAGTCCAAATTGGCTCATTTTGATATTGATCGTTAGGCCGGCATGCCGTAAACGAGTCGCAACTTCTGCGAGGTGCTTTAAATGATCGTCAAAGCTTGATGACATAACCAGAAGGTCGTCCAAATAGACAAATACGTGAGATTTCAGTTGGTAGGGTAAGACCTGATCCATAAAACGACACATCGTCTGAGGAGTTCAAAGCCACAGAAGGCCACTGAAGGTGGCTAGTTTAGGGCCCGGACGGGGGATCGCTTATCGATGATGACATTGCAAGAGTTGGCCAGCAGCTGCTCAGCCTGGCAGTAGTTCCGGGGACCCGAGTCCCCCAATGACCGATTGAAAGATTTGCTCACGGCTTATATGGTGCGGACTTGGCATTGCGACGCGGTCTTAACTTGGCCTATAATGTATGCCCACACATGCTCGCATGCTAGACTAAGTATGTGTGCATCGCATAAAGACAGCTGGCGAGTTGTGGCACGAAATCTTATCAATGAATGCGCATCACTTGCACTTGTTTGTACCACCTTCGGGGGGAATTCGGGGAATTACCGTCTGGCTACGACGTAAATGGCTCCACGATGACGATGGCGATGGCGATGCGGTGATGACGTGACTCACAGACGCTCCAGAGCGCCACTACCACTACACATCAACACAGATGCAGTTGCTCACGCACACCATTAGCATTATTAAATCGCCAGCCGCAAATTTGCGGTTGCGTCACCTACTTAACACGCAGACCCTGGCCAGCTAGCCGGCGAGGATGAGGGGGGTGGACGGTGGGCAGCGAGTGGTGATCGGGGGCCCGTCTGCGAAGCAGCATCCCTCGGTTGCTTAAGGACAACGACGCACCGAGGCCAGCGACGAGAGCGCTAGCAAAAATTTCCATTAAGCCAAATTAAAGTTATCGTGAGCCAGGCTGGCAAGCAGCCCTCTCAGAACCCCACAGTTCAGACCAATTCACCACCCATTCAGGGGCACTGGAAGAATTGGTATAGGCTATATATAATAAATATTAAATACAGTTTTTGGTAAATAAATTAACAAAAGTAGTTACTCAAAAAAGAGACTTTCTATGATTAGTTTCAGCTTTCTTTTAAAAATGTCACAAATGCAATATTGTAAGGTTTTAAAGAATTTTTTCTCAGTGCACTGCCCTCATCCTTCCCCTTTCGGTCCTAGCTTCCATTTTCATTTCTCTCGTTGCTGTTTCTCTCTGACAGGCGTCCAACCACCCACCCAACAACAAAAAGTGGCAGGCCAGGAGGTGGAGTGGCAGCAAGCATGCTTTCTCGCTCTCGCCTGCTCACTCTGTTACTCGGCCCACGTAGTGGTGTACGTGCAATTGGAAAAGTGGTTTTCGTACTAGTGGATGGCCCAAAACCACCACCACCACCACCGGCCCACCACCTCCCACTCTCATCTAACCAGCAATCCACCGGGCCACCCATCCCAACCGCCCATCCACCCGTAGCCCAGCGTATTCCTCGTCCTGTTTGGTAGGCTTTATTATGTCAGAACCTGAGGGGGTGCTGCGGGGCGGGATTGGGTAGTGGGTGGTGGGTGGCATAGCATTTCACCCAATTTCATTATGTTTGTTTATTACAATTTCAACGTTTTTAGCTTTTATACGTCACACGGCATATCTCACCACACCCACAGCACGAGGAATATCCAGAGTGGGTGGGTGGGTGTATGGTTTATAACACAGGGAGAAGGGCGAGGTGGGGAGGTGGGTCGTTCGTTAGAGAAAAGCCGGCTCGACTTTAGTGCGCAGGGTCGCCAACACGACTCGACGAGGGGAGCGGAGGGCTGATGGGCCGGGAGGGCATGTAGGATGTAGTTGGGTGGCTGGGTGGCCTGGTATATGGCTGGGTGGGTGGTTTTCGGCTGCCAGTGCTGCCAACCCATTATTATAAAGAACTAGCAGTACCCTGCCACGTTTCGCTGTGGCATATTGTTGTTGCACGCATAAAAAATAAGTCAAACAAAAAAGAATAATTTTCAAATTAATTAAATTCTGTAATACTTGTGGGTATACAATATTCTTTGTTTCTCCTCCTTAATCATTCATTATTATTTCTGTATTTTAGTATATAGGTTGCTCTTCACTCAAGCACCTTGTGATACACGACATTTTTTTTTTTATTATCAGGCGCAAAAACAAACAACGCAGATGGTTTTCCGACCCGTGAACATGCCACGTATAATTGACCATGGGAAAAACATGAATGTTCTAGATTTAAACCACAAACTTTTAAGGATTGGGCTTGTGATTTGTTGATTGTCATGGCAAATGCAAGACGTATCGGAAATTTTTTTTTTTTTTTTTTTTTTTTTTTATTATAGCTTTGCTTTTATTTATTGAATCTACTCTTAATTTTGAGACTAACAATAAGTTGACGAATCTTAACATTAAAATTTAACTAACAGTATACTAAGACTGCATTCTGGTTGCGCGTCCCTCAGGTCGGTCGCTGGGTGGGTAAGTCATTGCGACGAAGGCGTGATTGGTTGCTCAACCTTGTTAGACCTCTCGCCAGGTGGTTAGGGTGCACCGATAGCTTGGTTAAGTACTTTACCTTCTGTTCTGCGATCGCTTCTTTGACTGGTCGAATGTTTAGGTCGCGGTGTATGTTTTCGTTGCGAACGTACCACGGTGCCCCGGTGATTGTTCTCAAGATCTTCGACTGAACTCTTTGAATTATGTCAATGTTGCTATTGCTGGCGTTCCCCCATAACTGGGAGCCGTACATCCATATAGGTTTTAGTACCGAGTTGTACAGCAGGACTTTATGTTCAAGGCTAAGAGGTGACCGAGCGTTGATAAGCCAATGAAGACCGCTGGCTTTTAGCTTTAGGTGTGTTCTTTTGGCTTCAATGTGCCGGCGCCATGTGAGTCTTCTGTCGAGATGTACTCCTAGGTATGTTACTTCGTTTGCTTGTGGGAGTAGAGTGTTGTTTAGTGTTATCGGCGGGCAGTTTTGCCTGTTCAGAGTGAACGTAACATGCTTGCATTTTAGTTCGTTCACTTTAATTCGCCAGTCTGACAGCCATTTTTCGACATCGACCATATGATGAGCTAGCTGCGCAGTTGCTTGAATCGGGCATTTTGAGCGGCTAAGAATAGCTGTGTCATCGGCAAACGTGGATGTTGTTAGACGTGTGCTTGTCGGGATATCTGCTGTGTAGAGGACATATAATATTGGCCCTAGCACGCTGCCTTGAGGAACTCCAGCTCCAACAGTGTACTCATCGGATATAGCGGTATTGCACCTCACGACAAATTTTCTGTCGTGAAGGTAAGACTCCAAAATCTTGTGGGTGCTGTAGGGGAGCATTGTCTTGATCTTGTACATTAGACCTTCCAGCCAGACTCTATCGAATGCTTGAGAGACATCTAAAAATATGGCAGTACAGTACTCTCGTTTTTCGAACGCGTTCCGAATTTCGGATGTTATCCGGTTGACCTGCTCAATTGTTCCATGCTTTTCACGAAACCCAAATTGGTGTGACGGGATTCCTTCCTGGATTCTCAGGTATGTGTTTATCCGAGTCATTAGGCATTTTTCAAAGAGTTTAGATAGGCAAGAGAGTAGGCTTATAGGTCTATACGACGTGGGGATAGTGTGGTCTTTTCCCGGCTTTGCTATCATTATTATAATTGACTTTTTCCATCTCACTGGAAAGTGGCCAAGTTTTGCGATGGCATTAAATAGCTGGGTGAGAGTGCAAACGGCACAGTATGGGAGCTCAATGATCATTTTGGGAGTTATGAGGTCGCAGCCCGGGGATTTTTTCGGATTCAGTTGTCGTTTGATGATGTTAACGATTTCGTTTGGGCGAAACTCAATCGGCTCATGTTGAGGCTGGGGCTCATCTGATAGAGTCGGCAGAGTAAACGCATTGGTGGCAGGATTTGGTTGGAAGACATTTTTAAGGTGTTTGGCAAACGTACTGGCTCTGTCTGCGTCGCTGCGCGCCCACCCGCCTGTGGAATTTCTAATAGGCATCACGGTTTCTTTCGGTGAGCTCAGAGTTGGGTGAGCTCTCCATAGTGAGTGTTTCGTACTGTTAGTTGACAATTGCTCTATGTAGCGGTGGTGGACATACGTTTCTTCTTGCTGTAGAGCTTGATCAAGTTGACGTGAGGCATGTTTGAAGCGTTGCTTAGCAGATGGCGATCTGTGACATTGCCATTCTCGACGTAAGCGTCGCTTTTCGAGGACGAGCTGTTCGATTTGTAGATTTGTCTTCTTTTGATTGCGTTGTGTGTTTATAATTTGAGGTGTTGAAACTCGAGCTGCAGAGACGAGTACAGACTCCAGCGATTTAACAAAACTGTCTACGTTGGCTTCGTCGCTGAGGTGAGGACTCAGCTCAATGTGTGAGCTGATGTACTTCCTGTACTTAACCCAATTGGTTTTATGCGAGGTCAGATTTGATGGTTGATCCCATGTTCCTGGGTGTTGGAGTAGAGTAAAAAGGACAGGCGAGTGATCAGATGAAAGATCCGAAAGGCATTCGGCGCATATCAGATTTTTAGGAATGTTTTTGGTAATCGCAAAGTCAATTAAATCGGGAAGTTTCTTTGGGTCTGCCGGCCAGTATGTTGGTGTGCCAGAAGAAGCATAGTCTAGCTTGTTCTTAGCTTTGATAATTGCATTATAGAGCTGCTTTCCTTTTGGGGTCACAAGACGAGATCCCCAGTGTGTGTGCTTGGCATTGTAGTCTCCTGCTGCTATGAAGTGGTCTCCGAGTGAGTTGAAAAACTGCATAAACTCATCTTCGGCTATGGTGAAGCGTGGGGGGCAGTATACGGCAGCTAGAGTTAATTGCTTGCCAGTATTTAGGTGTATATTTATTGATGTGGCCTGTAGGTAGTTTTTTGCAAATTTCGTATGATAATGGTGCTTGATACGGCTTCTGATTAAAATTCCAGTCCCGCCGTGTGCTTTACCGTCTGGATGATTTGTTCCATAGAATGAATATCCTCGTAGTTGGAAATTGTATCTGTTCGTAAGATGTGTTTCTGAAAGCAGCATTACGTCGATTTGATTGTCTAGTAGGAATTGCGCTAACTCGAGTTTATGCTGCGAAACGCCGTTAGCGTTCCATGTAGATATTCGTAGGGAAGTCATTATTTGGATTGTTGTGAAACCAGCATTTGTATTAATAGATTTTGGTTTCGCATTAGATCTTGCATAGTTGTACGCATAAACGACATGAACTCCGTAAGGCTTTGTTGTAGACTGCATATCATTGCTTCAAAGTTACTTTTTGACTGCTCCGGAAGTTGATACTGCTGAGCCGTGTTCGGTTCTTGGTGTGCTGATTGCGGCAGTGAGCTTTTTGAGGCTGGGGTAGCCAGTCCTGATTTTAAAGCGCTTGCGTATGTGACATTTTTGTCAGAGTTTGTAAGTCCTAGTGAGGATCTGGCTGCGGTCGAGAAGAAGACTTCAGGGTTTGTCCTGGAGGCTATGAACTGATTATTTTGGGTGCGGGCAGTAAGTCCCCTCTGGTGGATGCGACTTTTCAGCTCCTTATAAACTGGGCAACCTCTATAGTTAGCAGTGTGATTTCCACCGCAGTTGCCGCACTTTTTCGAGTTTTGGTCATCTTTGCTCGCTGGGCAGTGTGCGGAGTCATGAAGCTCACCACAAACTACACAAACTGGGCGCAGTTTACAGTAAGACCTTGTATGGCCATATTCTTGACAGTTCGCACATTGTACCGGGCCATTGCGTTTGTGCGGCTCCTCAACTGTAATTCTGCGGTGCAGCAGGAACTGAAGATTGTATATAGGGTGCACTTCGTATTTCTTGAGGGGCTTAGTTTGTGGTTCGAGTTCAACCTTAAAGAGTGGCTGCGGCTTTCTATCCCTGTTAGAGATATTGAACACTGTCTTAACGCTAAATCCCTTCTCTTGTAGCGCCTTTGTTATCTCTGCAGGCGGTACTTCGGGCTCTATGCCCTTAAGTACGACTTGCAAGCCCTTGCTGCTTTTTAGCTGATACGTATAAAAGTTCTTTTTTTTGTCGGTGAGGTATTTTGATAATACTCTGTAATTATCTTCAGACTTCGTTTGAACTTTTGTTTCCTGGATATTGCCCTTTACGAGTGGTATTATGTGAAAGTTGTCCTTGCCAATGAGCTCTATAATTTTGTTGACAAGAACGTTGGAACTTTTTTCTCGTATGTATATTGGCGGGGGCTTAGGCTTCCTTTTTTCGACTTCTGTAGATTCGGCGTCATCCTCATAGTCTGCCAAGATTTTAAAACGGTTTGAGTTCGTGGGCGTTTCTATTGCGGCTATGTTAGCATTGCCACGGGTTATTTTGCGTTGGGAGTTTAGGGGGCTCAGCTTCCTTTTGATTTGGATGTAACGATCCATACCAGTCTGCACAGCCGGCTTAATATTTTCTTTGTTTTTGTTCTCTTTTTCGGGCAGCACAGCGGCTGAAGTATCAATGTTTGCGTTGCTAGCTGATGACGTCGTTAAACGCGCTGTCGTTACAGTAGCGGTTGTTGTTGTTGTTACGGTTGACGTTGTCAAAGAGGTTGCGGTGCTTGTTACTGCGCTCTTTGGCTGCAGAGACATCGATGGTAGCGAGAGTCTCTCACGCTCTCTACGTTTAAGAATTCGGCCAAGTTTGGGGTAATAGACCGTTTTTGGGATGAGCTTGCATTACTTTCGGTTGCTTTGAAAGTGAAGAGGGCGTTGTTTTTTGTACTGAGAGCCGTCTCTCGTCTTGCTCACGTTGACATTGTGTGCTAACGTCGTTTAGACACATTGCAATAGAGGTTGATATTGTTCGAGTTTTAAATGTTACGTTTTATATTATTTAATTAATTAATCAATATAAACATTAGCGATTTCATCGCTGAAAGCGTCTTTTCGCGTTGTTGTTGATTTACGAAACCAGTCACTGCACTTTTTGATATTGATGAATGTTTTTTTCCCGGAGCACAATAAATACACGTCTGCATGCGACGACGATTCGCTTATTACTTGAAGCGATTACTTCCGATTCGTATCGGAAATTGAAGTCTTTTAAATTCAAACGGCATATCGGTTGGGATCATCGGGATCCTCGGAATTAGAACTTCCTCACCTTTGAATTTTCCTATCATTATCGTAGCGTAAATTACATTGTTCATCAATTTACTAACCACCAAACGCGTACCGTTGCACAGTTTTGGTTGGTTTATGTTTCGAAGCATGATTACTACGGAGCCAACCTTTAGGCGTAAATTGTGCGGTGGTAAGCCAGGCACGTCCAAAGAGTTTAAAAATTCAATTGGATAGTTGGTGGCTTCATCTTCATTTGTGACGCAGTCAATAGATTTGAATGAATGCATTGTTCCAATGATCTTATTTTGAATTATGTAGTTCAGGTCATCTACATCTTTATTCTTAGCCGCTAAAATTGCTCGCTCACTCAACCATTCATTATTTTTGTAGTTAGAAATAATATTTGGAAATACATTGTTGATAAGTTCGTCTTTTGATGAGACAAAATTACAAAAATTATTTGGAAATGATATTAATCCGCTCGATTCATCGACAGGTACTTGACCATTACCGATAGTCAGAAATTGCTCCGAGAAATCTTCAGCAGATGTATGATTAAGCAATGTAACTCTCATGTTTGTTATCAGCTGCAGTTTCTTCACATAGCGCCATAGATTTGACGATTTGAGGCAAGCGTTTATTTCGTCGGCAGCCGCAGATCTTGGAATTACTGGCAACTTCACTTTATCATTAACGCAGCATAATCCAGGCGTTTCTCCGGAAAACTTTAATGCACCACAATACTCGCAAACAACGTCCATTTGCCCAATGCAAACGCTAGGATGCAAGCTGTAATCATTGCTGCAATCGTATCGAAACGCAGCTCGATTCAAATCAGCTAAAATTTTTCGTCGCAAATTAAAATCTATTTGAGAAGCACGAAGTCGAGCCTTACTATTCACGTGCAATTTCTCGTTCTTCTTCAGTCCTTTCATATGCAGTATTTTGTATTCTTCTTGCATTACGGCTTTGTCGGGAAAGATTCGATCGTCTTGGTCGCGGCATTATTAATTAAACTTCACTTCACTTCAATCCACTTGTTAATTATTTATTTAATAGAAATAGTTTTAATATTGATTTCTTACAAATATCAATAGAGAGTGCAGAGGCTCTAGTGGTGCTTCAAGTTGAGACAATTTCACTTTCCCGGAAGCGCAACACAATCTTTTTGGTTCGTTGTTAAATTTGAGAGCCTGACTATGAATTTGACTTCGTTTGTAACTGACATTTTGACATTTGACATTTTCTTCTTAGCTGTCTGCCTAAATAAAAAAGTATGGGCCAGGGAGGAACGCTGTCGAACGGGACAAAAAGTATCCTATGTCCTTCTCCTGGCTCTAAGCTACCTCCCTACCAATTTTCACTCAAATCTGTTCTTCCGTTCTTGATTTATAAGTGTTGTAACATAAAACACGTTGTTCTTTTATATATATAGATATAATATTATAATAATGTCAGGCATAAAGTGCCAAAGAGAGACAGCAAAACAGAGTTGCAGAGGAGGGATGAGGAGGGAGAAGCCACCCAGCCCCGTGGGCGATGATGGAGCTTACACAGACACACACAAATACTCGAATAGCCCTGTGTGTGTGCCAAATAAGGTTATTTTATAAACAGTCAAGGGTGTTATAAGGGGGGCTGCCGTCGGAGGGTTGTCCGCACGGATGTGTTTGTGAGTGGGCGGCCGTATCGAAGCAGTGCCGGAGTGCCGGAGTCCTGGAGTTCGAGAGGCATCGTCATAGCCACGCCTGGGTGCTCGTGGGCGGACATGGGTTAAAGCGACAGCCAGCCTTTAAAGAGCATTAACCAGGGAGCTTTTAAAGAAGGGATGCGTAGATTGTTGGTAAAGACTCGGGGACTAGCGATCAACTAAGTTTTTAAGAGAAATGTTTAGAATCATAGATTACTAGAGATACCTATTTCTCTGGCTATTATATATAACCCATAGATCATAAAGATCTCTTTAAGATCAGTCATGTGAGGATTGGAAATCAGGTGAAAAAGATATATTATCTCTTTAGGCTCTGAAAAGTAAGTGGCTGGCGCTGCGATTTCGACTTCTGAAATGCCAGGGGCCAACCTTGATTCGATCGATCCGGTCCGTAAACTACGTGAATTCGCGCGCGCTCCATCGAGTATGCAGCAACATCCCCGCCAGAGCAGAGCAACCTTCGCTAAATCGAGCGTGCGAGGCCGAACTTACCACACTACCCGCTGGGGCTGAGGCTTCGGGGTGAAATTCGCCACCCCCCTTAAAGTATTATTTTTGCCATTCTAAGCGAAACGTACTAGAAAAACGGTCTCTGTCCGCCACTTTTGGTTCTTCCTCTTTTCTACCACTTTTGAGTGTTTTCGAAAGTAGCGGCGTAAAAAGAAGCAAAAATATTTTCAACAAAAATCGGAACGCAACACTGCCAAGTCAGGCACTGCTGCTGCTGTTGCTGTTGCTGCCGTGGTGTTGTTGGTGTTCAGTATTACGAAATTGGTATTATGGCCTATTCGGAACTGTGAATGCGGTTTTTGGGCGAGACTGCGGGTCTAAATTGATTTGCCAAAAGGAATCTTTCAAATCAATTTTTGAAATGCAGTGAACTGGAGGAAGGCGGCTCAAAAGTCCCTCTAGGTTTGGGATTGGGTATGAATCTTTTATTGTAACATCGTTCACCTTTCTCAAATCTAAGCAGAACCTAACTTTATCCGGCTTGACTATTAAAACGACGGGAGATGACCACGATGATGTTAGGGCTTCTTCAATAACTCCTAGTTTTATCATCCTATCAATCTCCGTACATAGAAGTTTTTCACGCGCGGGTGACAAAGGGTAATGCCTCTGTTTTATCGGCTTGGCATTGCCGGTAACAATCGAATGTTCGATTAGGTTTGTCGTGCCAAGACCATCTCTGTCGGATGACGGGAAGAAATCTATTACACTTTTTACTTCCGATAAATTGAGCTTTGTGGATTCTTCTTCAAAGTTCAATTCATTCACCCTGCCTCCTAAGGAGACGGAGATTCCGAATTTTTCCCAAAAGTCCATCCCACAAATAACTTCTTGTGCAATAGATGGTACTATTAAAAATTCCATATCTTTTTTCCTGTTATTATAATTAATCGGAATGGTTGTAGTGCCAAAAGTGGATTGTTTCGTTCCGTCTGCCGCTCGTACGTTGCCGTGCGCCCTAGAGAACTTGTATTTTCCCGAAACAATACTTTTAGCTAAAGTTCCTTCGACTACGCTTTTATTAGCTCCACTATCTAGTAAAGCTAAATAGGGTTCATCGAGTAAAACTAGATTTGCGAAAGGACGAATGTCATTGCTTACTTTGCTTATTGCTGATATTAAACAACTGTTGTATTGGTGCTTTGATTTCCAGAAGTCCCGCTGTCTTGTTGCTGAACGACTTCAGCAACGACTTCGTCTATATTCTTTTAGTCGAACATGATAAGGCTTAAAAGACCTGGTGTTAGAATGGTCAGGTGACTGTACTGATCTTTTGCGAATTGATACATGTTCGGTCGTTTTATTCTTGTCTTCGTCCGAGTCTACATTCGGGCATCCGTTCTCGGACTGGCACGGTTGTCCGCTTGGAAGTTTCCCGATTTTTGTGAACATTTTGGACATGATGGCTTATACATATTTACAGCGCCACAACCATAGCAAAATACTCGGTGCGGCTGGGGACAATCTTTGAATCTATGACCTATAGTCTCACAGTTTCAACATTTCGTTCGATTCTCATTTGGAATCGCAGAAATCAGTGGTTCGATTTCTTGAAAGGGTACTTCGGATTCTTCGTCTATCAATATTTCATTTATGTTTCGCCTTACAACTGAGTTACGGAAGTTGTTCTTAGCTCTTAGAGAATTGAAGAATTCTTCGTGACGGTGACAGTGTCTGCGTAACGCGGCTATAGTTGGGGTTTCTATATGCAAGATGTCGTGTCCTATGTCAGATCTTAAGTTGTTCCTAACTGCCTGAACTAAATCAGAGTCTGTCATAGGCTCGGATAAGGCATCCGCAATGGCCAAGATTGAGTCAAGAAAATCATCAAAACATTCATTATTTCCTTGCTTCCTTCTACGCATTGCATCTCGTATGTCTTGATCTGATCTTTGGTCTTTATATCTCTCCCTCAAACGAGAACAAAGTACATGCCAATTCATCTGCTCTGAACTTCTATGGCATCTCCAAAAGAATGTTAATGCTGGGCCTACAAACAATAAATTTGCGTATTCATACAAGAGATCGAAGTTTCCATTCAAGGATCGTTGCGTTAATGTGTTTACCCGGTATATAAAGTCATCAACAAAAGTGTCTTTTGGTGAACCAGAAAACTGTAGTTTCCAGTGAAGCAATAAGCTTGAAATTTGGTCTGGTCGGATGATGTGGTCCTCTCTACGATTATCTAGTTAACGATTCCCTGAGATATTATGGTTACCGGACACGTGATGATCAAAAGGCTGATTTATTAGGGGGTCTGCTGGAGGCAGTTCCGTATCCCATTCAAGGGATTGTCTTTGGGAGGACGGTATGTTAAGGTTTTGCATCGCCAGACTAATTTGTTCTGATAAAGTTGAAGAGAGTTGGGTTTGGTAAGATTCTAACGCATTTGCTATGAGTTCCTGAATTCTCCCTTCTGAAACGCTATTTGTTCTTTGCGAACCTCCTACACGTGGTGAGCGCTGAGCTTGCGAACTTGTGCTTGGACGACTATTGGATCCAGTAGTTGTTGATCTTGTGGTAGGTCTAGTATTGGGGCGATTTTTTGGGATGGCACCTGTTCGCAAGTTTGAAGTAGATCCGTGTTGGACCGTTGGAATTTCTAAATTAGCGTCATTTGTTTCCCTTGTGCTATTAGTTAACTGCGAGGGTAGACATGGCTGACGACAATTGGGACATGTTTCATTTTGCTGTAACCACGTAGTTACACACGTGCGATGAAACCGGTGTTTACAGGGTGTTTCATCAAATTCAGCATCCGCGTTGGATTCATTGCATACGGAGCATTGCACCTACTCAAAGGGCAATCTCGAAGTATTCTCAGGACTGCGCCTGACTGACATTATTTCGTTTCCAATATTTTACCACAACAAAGGATATTTATGTGCAGTTACTAATGCAGTTAGTTACTCCTAACTACTACAAATTGGCACTACTAACAAAATTCGGAAGCCTGAATTTTCAACTGATAATCTGGGTCTTATCCATTGCTATAACGATTTCCTTTTTAATATTACGATAGCTTTTGTCTGCATCTTTACATTTATACTGAATCTAAAAGTACCTCATGTGTTCATTGCTGTAAATGAAAGAGTATCCTGCTGAATCGTTCCAGCCAGAATCAATCTCGATTTCGTTTAAGAAACTTAACAGACCAAATGTAATATTCTGGAATGAGGTACTGCTGAATTTTCCAACAACTACGATTATCTACCTCCTAGAAATATTAATGGGTTGAATTAGGGTTTCAAGTGTTTAAGAAAGAGTTACTATTGAATTTTCCAATGAACACAATCTCGATTTCTTTTGACTTGCATAAATTAATAGGATCTAACGTTCTACACCGTTAGTTTATTATCTGAATTTTCTGCTTTTGAGGTGTTTCCCAAAACGCAGCAATCCTAGAAGGATAAACAAAGGACTACGGAAACTAAAACAACTTTTCTAGAGGGATGACTGTTAGGGTATGTTGGGGAAAGCTCGGAAAAGCATAGTGGTATTCTGGTTATTCTTTTGCTTTCGCTTGCTTGCTCGCCCCACGTTGGGCGCCATTTATTCTGTGAAGTGGATACCGATTGGTAGCATACTCTGCCTACGTGACCGGCCTAGCACAGTGAAGAGTCCAGGGGGTTGGGTTACTTCCTAATCAGGATCAGGATCAGCCTTTGCTATTGAAGAACTGAGGTGGGATAGTTCTTCTGCTTGGCCCCCCCTTCCTGTAAAGAGAGATCGTTTAGCTCAGGTGCCCATAAAAATAATCTAATTTACTTAATTTTTAACTGTTCTTCAGTTCACAATCCATTATTTAATTACTCTAATTTTCATCTTTCTTTCTCCTTACAATCTACTTAGCCTAAATGTTTACTCCTATTGGTTTTCCTTAACCCTAATCAAGTGAAATTAAATTGGCTTAACCGCTAGAATTTAATAAAGTTTGAATATGAAAACTAAAGTTAAATGGGGTAGATTATGAAAGAATATTTTGGGAATCTTACTTCGAGTTAGTTTAATAGTTTTTATAGATTAAATTTTCATACGCTTTCTTTTATAATGGCATAGTTAAGCAATCAGATTTATATGGGTACTCACAAACCAGTCCCTCGACGTCTGCAGGCCTGTAGACTGGATCGCTGTATGGCTTGATGAATGGGGATAAATTCAAATTAAAATTATGGGGTCTTGCTTATCATGATGCCCAACCGAATTATGCTCTATAAAAAAAAAGGTATGAGTACAGGTCTAATACAAGAAAATTAACTAAAAAAGAAAAAAAAAATGATCCGCGCTTAATGATCCGCGCTAACTCCGGCGACGATTTGGTACGCTCTTTCCATTGTTTTGGCTGATATTGATTTTTAAATGTTGTCAGTATAGACGAGAGTGGGAGTTGGGCTTGCACATGGCCGATGCTGGCTTATGTCGACATACGGTTCGGCACGAGTTAGTGAGGTTATGTATACCCGAGGTTCCCTTTTAGGTTCTCATTCCGCAAGGTTTTGGCTCTTCTCCTGATCCTATGCTGCCCCAATCACGCACACGTCCCGGAAGCTGCAGGACTCCTCGATCGAGGTAGGTCGCACTTGACCACTTGGCGTGGCTGTACTTCGCTTGTGACTTTTGGATTGCCGAGGGTACTTTTCGCTCGCCGGTGGCTTTCCCTGGCACTACCCGTCCGAGTTCTACTTAAAAGGCTTTTGTTAGTCACCTAGCGTTTGGATAATTTCCCTACTCACCTGTAGGTTTTCCCACCCACGTGCAGTTGCCGAAATCTGCGCACAAAACGGCCAATTCTGTGTTGCTGTTGCGCCACTGGTTCGACTGCGTTGTCACCTTACTTTGGGGTTTATTATTTTTAATACTTGAGGGTTTAACTTGAGGTGCACTCTTTTAATATGCGTCTTTTCTCTTCCGAAGTTTAGATGCAAAAGAACATTTGTATCCGGCGTATCTTAAAATGGCAGTGAAAGAGGTTGCCTTATCTCATTTGAGAGGCGATCGAGGTGCCAGAAAGTTCACGCTTAACAGCTCTTTTTTGGATAACAGTGCAGTTGTTATCGACTTATTTTATCAACTTAGTATTAGTTAAAATAACTTAAATTTATTTTCATAATTTTGTTTTGTCCAATTTTAAGTCGTACCCTCACAAAATTTAAATATTCAAGCTGGAGCATCTTCCTGGTTCGGGATATATTGAAGCACCTAATGGTATAAGGAAAAGAAATGCACTCTTAAATGTTAAAAATAATGACATTTATTATTTTAAGTAGAGTATTTTAGCTCACATAGCATACAAGAAACACATACAATTGAATTTTGATACATCAGCTCAAAAAAAAATCAGCTCGCAAAAAACTGCCCAGAACTTCATTTTATGAAATTTTTCGGGATTTTTTTTAAACTTTTCGGGATTAGAGTTTCCCATTACAAAGGATGGAATAAATCAGTTCGAGAAAAATGTATGTATATGTATGTATGTATATAAAATTTATAAAGGTCGCATAGAAGGTCCTACAACTAGGACTAAAGAAGTTTAAAGCAACCACATTGATATATTGGGAAAATTGTTTGCATTATGCATAACTAACAAGTATAAAAACATTGTGTAAATCACAAGTAAATCACTCAAATTCGGAAAGATACTTTTGTAGAAATTGCCTACAATTTTATTGCACCACAAAAAAGACCCACAATATTAAGGAGTAGGGTCAAGT
>NW_027222932.1:0-28064 GCF_030179905.1 Drosophila bipectinata | reverse complement strand
CTCGTCGACAATGGATTCCTTTCAAAGGGAGCTGCTAGACAAAATTCGCTTTGGCGGTGAGTCAACTGAATCCACTAAATCATCATCCCCCTACTTGGGCCGTCATCATAGCCTCTCCCTTCAATCCTCGGACGATTCTTGTCCGGTGGTGTGCGGCAAGAATATTGCTAGGCATAGCAATCCCCCCTCTGACCCCTCTTTGAAGTCAAAGAGCCCGCCAAATAAAGTTGTTGCACACAAGAATACCGCATACCCCCATACACACACACAAATACACTCACACACACACACTGCTCCACTTTCTTCTGGTGTGGCTTTGCCGCCTGAAATTGGCGCCAACTTTCGCACCCATACCAACACGAATGCTTTCCCTACACTCTCCCTGGATGCTGACTCCGCTTTTCCTACGCCCACTACTACACCTGCCACTATGCAGTCACGCACACACACACACACGCATTGCTCCCTGTCACCGAACTTTTCTCTTGGCTCTGATTTTAGCAGAGAGAAAACACTAACACACACAACACACACAACCAAGACAATGGATCCTGCTTTCCATCAACAGGCAATGGATGCTGCTTTCAGCCACTTTAAACAACAGCATCTGCAACCACAACCACAACCACAACCACAACCACAACCACAACCACAACCACGCAAACTCTTAGGGAAATTAGGGGGGTCCATACAGCAGCATAATAATAACACTATCACTCAGGGGGCAACGACAACAGCTCCTTCTGTTGATTTTTTCCCACCTGCTGCATCATATAAAAACAATAAACGCCTCTTATCGTCATCACCGAATTCCATTACCGGGGACAACAAGCGAGTCTTTAGGGAGGAGACTCTGGCAAATCAGCTGATTCAAAATACCATCGCCAGGCCCTCTACTGCTGAGAATGATGCTAAATCGCCTGTTAAAATCCAATCTGTAGAGCTGCTGAGAAATTTTTTCTCGCAGCTGAAGGACAAAGACACTAAACCGCCCCCCTCAAAAGCCCCTAAATCCAATAAACCCACTTACAGTCTTGTGTTGCAGCAGGAGCCTGGTGTTTTATCTCCCACCAAATCTGGTTCTAGCGCTTCTCTAAACAGAGCAAGTTTAAAAAAACCCATCCCGCCTAGAGCCAGTGAATCGAGCTCTGTGGACATAGGCCCTGTATCCCTAAATGTAAAAGCCACGATACACACCTCCCCTGACCGTCACCTTCAACAGCAGTCTCCGCTTGACCCAAAAAAGACTCCCGCATTTAAGAGTCTTTTTGCCCAAAAACTGTATATGGAGCGTCAAAAGGATAGGGCTGAGGCCAATAGGCCAAAAATCAACGGGGATAGGGAAGAGTCTTTAAAAAATGGTCATAACAGCATAAACACCTACAGCAGAAACAGCAACATAAATAAAACATCCTCAGCGAGTGCCCCTCCTATTGTCCCCCTAATGTCCTTGCCCCTGCGTACTCCAAACAATCCCATTGCCCTGGCCCAATGCCACAGATGTCAAAAGTATGGACACACTAAGGGAACATGTAGACGAGCATTCGTCTGCATGAAGTGTGCAGGGCAACACCCCACTACAGCCTGCTTTAAACCTAGGTTCAAACCCCCCCGCTGTTGCAACTGTGGAGGACGGCACATAAGTGCTTATAAAGGGTGTAGGGTATATCAGGAGTTGAAAAAGAAGCTGGGCCAGGATACCCTTCGTGCTGATACCAAGAAAGAACGTTACCAGAGCTACCATTCAGCTAAAAATGTGGATCCCTCCCGGCGCCGACACCAGCGTAGCGCACAACATCACCAAAAACACCATAGCTCAAACTACTGGAACATTCTTTATAGTGATGAAATGTCCCCCGAAACACATCCTCCTGCCAGTAAACGGTTCAATAGGGATCTCCCTATCCAGCGACAACATAAATCTCCAAATTTTAGGCCAAGGATGGCCCAGCCTACTCTGGACCATAGACAAAGCAATAACAATCCTTTCAGGTGGCAAAGATACAACAATAATAATCCCCCAAAGAAACAGAAAATTAATCCAGCTGAATCCCATCTAGCTCGCTTCCAAGATAAGCTTAAGGATGAACAGAAGCAGCAGTGCCAGCTCCCGGAGCGGTGGGATCAATGGCAACAAAGGCTTCTGGCAGTAGAGGAGCAGCAAAAACAGGCCATTCAAGAGGATAGGGATCGTATTAAAAAAGTCCTGGAGAAAGTAGAGGAGCTTGGGAAAGCGTTTAATAAGATGATTGACTCACTTAACAAAATTATTACAGTATTTGATAACTCTGAACTGTCCTTCAACAATACGAAGATGCGAAGCATTTGTAACTCTGCTGAGATGGAATCTCTTGATGAAGAGGACTCCCTGTTCCAGCTCCTTAACGCCAATGACGCCTATTATAAATAGGACAGCTTTGTGCTGTGCTCCCCTTTCCCTTGCGCTGATTATGTCCATAATTCCCTGTCATTGCTCCTGCTTTTCCTTGCTCCGTCTAATCCTTGATTGAAAATAATAAATCTGATGATGTTCCTCCTCCTTCTGCGCCGGTAACCTGAAACAAGAATAGAAAAGGAAAAACCTCACAATGGGCCCCAACAAAAGTATCATGGAACTTATCTGATTTTTGCCATTTCAATGTCCTGGCTCCTGCTTCCTTGCACCAACTTATCCCTGCCTGGAGTGGCTCTCCTCCTCCTGTGGGATCCCAGGATGGCGACAGATCCCCCACCAAGGCTCCTATTGGATCCTAGTAGATGTACCTTGTACCTGAAAATAATATAAAATTGATTCTAATGCCACTTATAAAATTTATAAAATTTATCCTACTCACCTACCTCTTGACTCTATACGAACAACGTATTACCCGAAAGGACAAAGGACAAATTAAATTACATCTAGGATCAATTAAAAAAACACATAATGTGCAATTTACCTTAAAATCTCATCCCATGACGCTGACTACGAGGACCTGAAACTAAAATAGGATTATTGAAATAGGATTATTGAAATTTATTAAACTCAATCTACTCACCTGCCACTTGACTCTTCACGGACAATGCAGTTCCTGAAAGGAAAAAGGACATACTAGATTAGGACAAGGATCAATTAAAACACACACTGCTTACCCCTAGAAATCTCCAAAACAACATGCCACGGAATTTGGCCGAATTTGTCATTTCAATGTCCTTGCTCCCGCCTCCTTGCACCAACTTATCCTTGCCTGGAGTGGCTCTCCCTCTCCTGTGGGATCCCAGGATGGCGACAGACCCCCCACCAAGGCTCCCAATGGATTCTAGTTGCTGGATCCTGGTAGACGCACATAGTACCTGAAAATAAAAACGCCATAATATCTACTTTGATGCCACTTGTAAAATTCAGTTTACTCACCTGCCCCTTTGCTCCCCACGAATAAGCGTAGTTCCTGAAAGGAAAAAGGACATACTAGATTAGGACAAGGATCAATTAAAACACACACTGCTTACCCCTAGAAATCTCCAAAACAACATGCCACGGAATTTGGCCGAATTTGTCATTTCAATGTCCTTGCTCCCGCCTCCTTGCACCAACTTATCCTTGCCTGGAGTGGCTCTCCCTCTCCTGTGGGATCCCAGGATGGCGACAGACCCCCCACCAAGGCTCCCAATGGATTCTAGTTGTTGGATCCTGGTAGACGCACATAGTACCTGAAAATAAAAACGCCATAATATCTACTTTGATGCCATTTCAATGTCCTTGCTCCCGCCTCCTTGCACCAACTTATCCTTACTTGGACTGCCTCCCCTCCTCCTGTGGGATCCCAGGATGGCGACAGACCATCCACCAAGACTCCTAATGGATGCACCTTGTACCTGAAAATAATATAAAATTGATTCTAATGTCACTTGTAAAATTTATCCTACTCACCTACCTCTTGACTTTTTACGAACAACGTATTACCTGAAAGGACAAAGGACAAATTAAATTACATCTAGGATCAATATGTGCAACTTACCTTAAAATCTCATCCCATGACGCTGACTCCGAGGACCTGAAACAAAAATAGGATTATTGAAATAGGATTATTGAAATTTATTATCTGTGATATACCTCCCTAATGAGAAAGATGCCAGAGAAGCCATGCACTTCCACTGATGGCTCCAGAATGCGACGAAGATTTGTTAAATGTTAAATGTTGTTTTTGTCCACTAAATTTGTTAAAATATTGCTAATTTTTGTGTTCATTGTTTACATTTCCTCTTCTTCAACCCATGAGCGCTGCCAACCTGCCCGCGGACCAGGGCTGACTAAATACCAAACTTGGAAAATACTAAAGCCCCAATACATGGACCATGGGACCAATACACATGACGACCAGCAAAAAAGATGACCAGCAAAAGGATGAAGAAAGTGCCCTCTCTCCTGGTGGCCGCCATTTCTTTGGAAAGTCTCCCAGAGAAAAAGTTGCCCTTTGGGTAATATTCTGGGGGACTCTCCAAACCCTTTCACACAACTCCTTTGGCCCTGGAGCGAGCTGCACGCTCCAAAGCACAGCCCGCGAAACCCAGTCTTTGAATTTGCGCCTCTGTTAAACCTGTTAAAGCCGCAATGTTGTTAAATGTACAAGACCAAGCACAAGCCAAAGCAACCAAGTCAAATAAAATAAACAAAAACCAAACTAAGAAAATCTAAATAAAAACCAAACAAAACAAATTAAAGCCAGTGACTTATTATTTAAAATTGGACAAATTGGACAAGCTGGACTGGAAGGACAAAATGGAGAACATGAAGCAGAAATTGGACAACGCTAACAACGCTAAACGGACAACAGAGGACATGGAGCCCTCTTCCTCGTCGACAATGGATTCCTTTCAAAGGGAGCTGCTAGACAAAATTCGCTTTGGCGGTGAGTCAACTGAATCCACTAAATCATCATCCCCCTACTTGGGCCGTCATCATAGCCTCTCCCTTCAATCCTCGGACGATTCTTGTCCGGTGGTGTGCGGCAAGAATATTGCTAGGCATAGCAATCCCCCCTCTGACCCCTCTTTGAAGTCAAAGAGCCCGCCAAATAAAGTTGTTGCACACAAGAATACCGCATACCCCCATACACACACACAAATACACTCACACACACACACTGCTCCACTTTCTTCTGGTGTGGCTTTGCCGCCTGAAATTGGCGCCAACTTTCGCACCCATACCAACACGAATGCTTTCCCTACACTCTCCCTGGATGCTGACTCCGCTTTTCCTACGCCCACTACTACACCTGCCACTATGCAGTCACGCACACACACACACACGCATTGCTCCCTGTCACCGAACTTTTCTCTTGGCTCTGATTTTAGCAGAGAGAAAACACTAACACACACAACACACACAACCAAGACAATGGATCCTGCTTTCCATCAACAGGCAATGGATGCTGCTTTCAGCCACTTTAAACAACAGCATCTGCAACCACAACCACAACCACAACCACAACCACAACCACGCAAACTTTTAGGGAAATTAGGGGGGTCCATACAGCAGCATAATAATAACACTATCACTCAGGGGGCAACGACAACAGCTCCTTCTGTTGATTATTTCCCACCTGCTGCATCATATAAAAACAATAAACGCCTCTTATCGTCATCACCGAATTCCATTACCGGGGACAACAAGCGAGTCTTTAGGGAGGAGACTCTGGCAAATCAGCTGATTCAAAATACCATCGCCAGGCCCTCTACTGCTGAAAATGATGCTAAATCGCCTGTTAAAATCCAATCTGTAGAGCTGCTGAGAAACTTTTTCTCGCAGCTGAAGGACAAAGACACTAAACCGCCCCCCTCAAAAGCCCCTAAATCCAATAAATCCACTTACAGTCTTGTGTTGCAGCAGGAGCCTGGTGTTTTATCTCCCACCAAATCTGGTTCTAGCGCTTCTCTAAACAGAGCAAGTTTAAAAAAACCCATCCCGCCTAGAGCCAGTGAATCGAGCTCTGTGGACATAGGCCCTGTATCCCTAAATGTAAAAGCCACGATCCATACCTCCCCTGACCGTCATCTACAGCAGCAGTCTCCGCTTGACCCTAAAAAGACTCCTGCATTTAAGAGTCTTTTTGCCCAAAAACTGTATATGGAGCGTCAAAAGGATAGGGCTGAGGCCAATAGGCCAAAAATCAACGGGGATAGGGAAGGGTCTTTAAAAAATGGTCATAACAGCATAAACACCTACAGCAGAAACAGCAACATAAATAAAACATCCTCAGCGAGTGCCCCTCCTGCTGTCCCCCTAATGTCCTTGCCCCTGCGTACTCCAAACAATCACATTGCCCTGGCTCAATGCCACAGATGTCAAAAGTATGGGCACACGAAGGGAGCATGCAGACGAGCATTCGTCTGCATGAAGTGTGCAGGGCAACACCCCACTACAGCCTGCTTTAAACCTAGGTTCAAACCCCCCCGTTGCTGCAACTGTGGAGGACGGCACATAAGTGCTTATAAAGGGTGTAGGGTTTATCAGGAGTTGAAAAAGAAGCTGGGCCAGGATACCCTTCGTACTGATACTAAGAAGGAGCGTTATCAGAGCTATCATTCAGCTAAAAATGTGGATCCCTCCCGGCGCCGACACCAGCGTAGCGCACAATATCACCAAAAACACCATAGCTCAAACTACTGGAACATTCTTTATAGTGATGAAATGTCCCCCGAAGCACATCCTCCTGCAAGTAAACGGTTCAATAGGGATCTTCCTATCCGGCGACAACATAAATCTCCAAACTTTAGGTCAAGGATGGCCAAGCCTACTCTGGACCATAGACAAAGCAATAACAATCCTTTCAGGCGGCAAAGATACAACAATAGCAATGCCCCAAAGAAACAGAAAATTAATCCAGCTGAATCCCATCTAGCTCGCTTCCAAGATAAGCTTAAGGATGAACAGAAGCAGCAGTGCCAGCTCCCGGAGCGGTGGGATCAATGGCAACAAAGGCTTCTGGCAGTAGAGGAGCAGCAAAAACAGGCCATTCAAGAGGATAGGGATCGTATTAAAAAAGTCCTGGAGAAAGTAGAGGAGCTTGGGAAAGCGTTTAATAAGATGATTGACTCACTTAACAAAATTATTACAGTATTTGATAACTCTGAACTGTCCTTCAACAATACGAAGATGCGAAGCATTTGTAACTCTGCTGAGATGGAATCTCTTGATGAAGAGGACTCCCTGTTCCAGCTCCTTAACGCCAATGATGCCTATTATAAATAGGACAGCTTTGTGCTGTGCTCCCCTTTCCCTTGCGCTGATTATGTCCATAATTCCTTGTCACTGCTCCTGCTTTTCCTTGCTCCGCCTAATCCTTGCTTGAAAATAATAAATCTGACGATGTTCCTCCTCCTTCTGCGCCGGTAACCTGAAACAAGAATAGAAAAGGAAAAACCTCACAATGGGCCCTAACAAAAGTATCATGGAACTTATCTGATTTTTGCCATTTCAATGTCCTGGCTCCTGCTTCCTTGCACCAACTTATCCCTGCCTGGAGTGGCTCTCCTCCTCCTGTGGGATCCCAGGATGGCGACAGATCCCCCACCAAGGCTCCTATTGGATCCTAGTAGATGTACCTTGTACCTGAAAATAATATAAAATTGATTCTAATGCCACTTATAAAATTTATAAAATTTATCCTACTCACCTACCTCTTGACTCTATACGTACAACGTATTACCTGAAAGGACAAAGGACAAATTAAATTACATCTAGGATCAACTAAAAAACACATAATGTGCAATTTACCTTAAAATCTCATCCCATGACGCCGACTACGAGGACCTGAAACTAAAATAGGATTATTGAAATAGGATTATTGAAATTTATTAAATTCAATTTACTCACCTGCCCCTTGACTCTTCACGGACAATGCAGTTCCTGAAAGGAAAAAGGACATACTAGATTAGGACAAGGATCAAATTAAAACACACACTGCTTACCCCTAGAAATCTCCAAAACAACATGCCACGGAATTTGGCCGAATCTGTCATTTCAATGTCCTTGCTCCTGCCTCCTGGCATCAACTTATCCTTGCCTGGAGTGGCTCTCCCTCTCCTGTGGGATCCCAGGATGGCGACAGACCCCCCACCAAGGCTCCCAATGGATTCTAGTTGCTGGATCCTGGTAGACGCACATAGTACCTGAAAATAAAAACGCCATAATATCTACTTTGATGCCACTTGTAAAATTCAGTTTACTCACCTGCCCCTTTGCTCTCCACGAATAAGCGTAGTTCCTGAAAGGAAAAAGGACATACTAGATTAGGACAAGGATCAAATTAAAACACACACTGCTTACCCCTAGAAATCTCCAAAACAACATGCCACGGAATTTGGCCGAATTTGTCATTTCTATGTCCTTGCTCCTGCCTCCTGGCACCAACTTATCCTTGCCTGGAGTGGCTCTCCCTCTCCTGTGGGATCCCAGGATGGCGACAGACCCCCCACCAAGGCTCCCAATGGATTCTAGTTGTTGGATCCTGGTAGACGCACATAGTACCTGAAAATAAAAACGCCATAATATCTACTTTGATGCCATTTCAATGTCCTGGCTCCTGCTTCCTTGCACTTACTTATCCCTGCCTGGAGTGGCTCTCCTCCTCCTGTGGGATCCCAGGATGGCGACAGATCCTCCTCCAAGGCTCCTATTGGATCCTAGTAGATGCACCTTGTACCTGAAAATAATATAAAATTGATTCTAATGCCACTTATAAAATTTATCCTACTCACCTACCTCTTGACTCTATACGAACAACGTATTACCTGAAAGGACAAAGGACAAATTAAATTACATCTAGGATCAATTAAAAAACACATAATGCGCAACTTACCTTAAAATCTCATCCCATGACGCTGACTCCGAGGACCTGAAACTAAAATAGGATTATTGAAATTTATTATCTGTGATATACCTCCCTAATGAGAAAGATGCCAGAGAAGCCATGCACTTCCACTGATGGCTCCAGAATGCGACGAAGATTTGTTAAATGTTAAATGTTGTTTTTGTCCACTAAATTTGTTAAAATATTGCTAATTTTTCTGTTTTCTGTGTCCATTGTTTACATTTCCTCTTCTTCAACCCATGAGCGCTGCCAACCTGCCCGCGGACCAGGGCTGACTAAATACCAAACTTGGAAAATACTAAAGCCCCAATACATGGACCATGGGACCAATACACATGACGACCAGCAAAAAGATGACCAGCAAAAGGATGAAGAAAGTGCCCTCTCTCCTGGTGGCCGCCATTTCTTTGGAAAGTCTCCCAGAGAAAAAGTTGCCCTTTGGGTAATATTCTGGGGGACTCTCCAAACCCTTTCACACAACTCCTTTGGCCCTGGAGCGAGCTGCACGCTCCAAAGCACAGCCCGCGAAACCCAGTCTTTGAATTTCCGCCTCTGTTAAACCTGTTAAAGCCGCAATGTTGTTAAATGTATAAGACCAAGCCAAGCCAAAGCAATCAAGTCAAATAAAAATAAACAAAAACCAAACTAAGAAAATCTAAATAAAAAAAGCCAAATGCCTCGTCATCTTATTAGTGACGCGCATGATTCAATTCAAGAGATTCCTTCTGTCCCTATTTAAAACCTTACGGATATTAAAAATATTAAACATATATTGTTATAAGTCTTAAACCTTAAGACGGCGGGAGTTGAATTACTTTCGCATAGGTAGCCAAATGCCTTGTCATCTTATTAGTGACGCGCATGATTCAATTCAAGAGATTCCTTCTGTCCCTATTTAAAACCTCACGGATATTAAAAATATTAAACATATATTGTTATAAGTCTTAAACCTTAAGACGGCGGGAGTTGAATTACTTTCGCATAGGTAGCCAAATGCCTTGTCATCTTATTAGTGACGCGCATGATTCAATTCAAGAGATTCCTTCTGTCCCTATTTAAAACCTCACGGATATTAAAAATATTAAACATATATTGTTATAAGTCTTAAACCTTAAGACGGCGGGAGTTGAATTACTTTCGCATAGGTAGCCAAATGCCTTGTCATCTTATTAGTGACGCGCATGATTCAATTCAAGAGATTCCTTCTGTCCCTATTTAAAACCTCACGGATATTAAAAATATTAAACATATATTGTTATAAGTCTTAAACCTTAAGACGGCGGGAGTTGAATTACTTTCGCATAGGTAGCCAAATGCCTTGTCATCTTATTAGTGACGCGCATGATTCAATTCAAGAGATTCCTTCTGTCCCTATTTAAAACCTCACGGATATTAAAAATATTAAACATATATTGTTATAAGTCTTAAACCTTAAGACGGCGGGAGTTGAATTACTTTCGCATAGGTAGCCAAATGCCTTGTCATCTTATTAGTGACGCGCATGATTCAATTCAAGAGATTCCTTCTGTCCCTATTTAAAACCTCACGGATATTAAAAATATTAAACATATATTGTTATAAGTCTTAAACCTTAAGACGGCGGGAGTTGAATTACTTTCGCATAGGTAGCCAAATGCCTTGTCATCTTATTAGTGACGCGCATGATTCAATTCAAGAGATTCCTTCTGTCCCTATTTAAAACCTCACGGATATTAAAAATATTAAACATATATTGTTATAAGTCTTAAACCTTAAGACGGCGGGAGTTGAATTACTTTCGCATAGGTAGCCAAATGCCTCGTCATCTTATTAGTGACGCGCATGATTCAATTCAAGAGATTCCTTCTGTCCCTATTTAAAACCTCACGGATATTAAAAATATTAAACATATATTGTTATAAGTCTTAAACCTTAAGACGGCGGGAGTTGAATTACTTTCGCATAGGTAGCCAAATGCCTCGTCATCTTATTAGTGACGCGCATGATTCAATTCAAGAGATTCCTACTGTCCCTATTTAAAACCTCACGGATATTAAAAATATTAAACATATATTGTTATAAGTCTTAAACCTTAAGACGGCGGGAGTTGAATTACTTTCGCATAGGTAGCCAAATGCCTTGTCATCTTATTAGTGACGCGCATGATTCAATTCAAGAGATTCCTTCTGTCCCTATTTAAAACCTCACGGATATTAAAAATATTAAACATATATTGTTATAAGTCTTAAACCTTAAGACGGCGGGAGTTGAATTACTTTCGCATAGGTAGCCAAATGCCTTGTCATCTTATTAGTGACGCGCATGATTCAATTCAAGAGATTCCTTCTGTCCCTATTTAAAACCTCACGGATATTAAAAATATTAAACATATATTGTTATAAGTCTTAAACCTTAAGACGGCGGGAGTTGAATTACTTTCGCATAGGTAGCCAAATGCCTTGTCATCTTATTAGTGACGCGCATGATTCAATTCAAGAGATTCCTTCTGTCCCTATTTAAAACCTCACGGATATTAAAAATATTAAACATATATTGTTATAAGTCTTAAACCTTAAGACGGCGGGAGTTGAATTACTTTCGCATAGGTAGCCAAATGCCTCGTCATCTTATTAGTGACGCGCATGATTCAATTCAAGAGATTCCTTCTGTCCCTATTTAAAACCTTACGGATATTAAAAATATTAAACATATATTGTTATAAGTCTTAAACCTTAAGACGGCGGGAGTTGAATTACTTTCGCATAGGTAGCCAAATGCCTTGTCATCTTATTAGTGACGCGCATGATTCAATTCAAGAGATTCCTTCTGTCCCTATTTAAAACCTCACGGATATTAAAAATATTAAACATATATTGTTATAAGTCTTAAACCTTAAGACGGCGGGAGTTGAATTACTTTCGCATAGGTAGCCAAATGCCTTGTCATCTTATTAGTGACGCGCATGATTCAATTCAAGAGATTCCTTCTGTCCCTATTTAAAACCTCACGGATATTAAAAATATTAAACATATATTGTTATAAGTCTTAAACCTTAAGACGGCGGGAGTTGAATTACTTTCGCATAGGTAGCCAAATGCCTTGTCATCTTATTAGTGACGCGCATGATTCAATTCAAGAGATTCCTTCTGTCCCTATTTAAAACCTCACGGATATTAAAAATATTAAACATATATTGTTATAAGTCTTAAACCTTAAGACGGCGGGAGTTGAATTACTTTCGCATAGGTAGCCAAATGCCTTGTCATCTTATTAGTGACGCGCATGATTCAATTCAAGAGATTCCTTCTGTCCCTATTTAAAACCTCACGGATATTAAAAATATTAAACATATATTGTTATAAGTCTTAAACCTTAAGACGGCGGGAGTTGAATTACTTTCGCATAGGTAGCCAAATGCCTTGTCATCTTATTAGTGACGCGCATGATTCAATTCAAGAGATTCCTTCTGTCCCTATTTAAAACCTCACGGATATTAAAAATATTAAACATATATTGTTATAAGTCTTAAACCTTAAGACGGCGGGAGTTGAATTACTTTCGCATAGGTAGCCAAATGCCTCGTCATCTTATTAGTGACGCGCATGATTCAATTCAAGAGATTCCTACTGTCCCTATTTAAAACCTCACGGATATTAAAAATATTAAACATATATTGTTATAAGTCTTAAACCTTAAGACGGCGGGAGTTGAATTACTTTCGCATAGGTAGCCAAATGCCTTGTCATCTTATTAGTGACGCGCATGATTCAATTCAAGAGATTCCTTCTGTCCCTATTTAAAACCTCACGGATATTAAAAATATTAAACATATATTGTTATAAGTCTTAAACCTTAAGACGGCGGGAGTTGAATTACTTTCGCATAGGTAGCCAAATGCCTTGTCATCTTATTAGTGACGCGCATGATTCAATTCAAGAGATTCCTTCTGTCCCTATTTAAAACCTCACGGATATTAAAAATATTAAACATATATTGTTATAAGTCTTAAACCTTAAGACGGCGGGAGTTGAATTACTTTCGCATAGGTAGCCAAATGCCTTGTCATCTTATTAGTGACGCGCATGATTCAATTCAAGAGATTCCTTCTGTCCCTATTTAAAACCTCACGGATATTAAAAATATTAAACATATATTGTTATAAGTCTTAAACCTTAAGACGGCGGGAGTTGAATTACTTTCGCATAGGTAGCCAAATGCCTCGTCATCTTATTAGTGACGCGCATGATTCAATTCAAGAGATTCCTTCTGTCCCTATTTAAAACCTCACGGATATTAAAAATATTAAACATATATTGTTATAAGTCTTAAACCTTAAGACGGCGGGAGTTGAATTACTTTCGCATAGGTAGCCAAATGCCTCGTCATCTTATTAGTGACGCGCATGATTCAATTCAAGAGATTCCTTCTGTCCCTATTTAAAACCTTACGGATATTAAAAATATTAAACATATATTGTTATAAGTCTTAAACCTTAAGACGGCGGGAGTTGAATTACTTTCGCATAGGTAGCCAAATGCCTTGTCATCTTATTAGTGACGCGCATGATTCAATTCAAGAGATTCCTTCTGTCCCTATTTAAAACCTCACGGATATTAAAAATATTAAACATATATTGTTATAAGTCTTAAACCTTAAGACGGCGGGAGTTGAATTACTTTCGCATAGGTAGCCAAATGCCTTGTCATCTTATTAGTGACGCGCATGATTCAATTCAAGAGATTCCTTCTGTCCCTATTTAAAACCTCACGGATATTAAAAATATTAAACATATATTGTTATAAGTCTTAAACCTTAAGACGGCGGGAGTTGAATTACTTTCGCATAGGTAGCCAAATGCCTTGTCATCTTATTAGTGACGCGCATGATTCAATTCAAGAGATTCCTTCTGTCCCTATTTAAAACCTCACGGATATTAAAAATATTAAACATATATTGTTATAAGTCTTAAACCTTAAGACGGCGGGAGTTGAATTACTTTCGCATAGGTAGCCAAATGCCTTGTCATCTTATTAGTGACGCGCATGATTCAATTCAAGAGATTCCTTCTGTCCCTATTTAAAACCTCACGGATATTAAAAATATTAAACATATATTGTTATAAGTCTTAAACCTTAAGACGGCGGGAGTTGAATTACTTTCGCATAGGTAGCCAAATGCCTCGTCATCTTATTAGTGACGCGCATGATTCAATTCAAGAGATTCCTTCTGTCCCTATTTAAAACCTCACGGATATTAAAAATATTAAACATATATTGTTATAAGTCTTAAACCTTAAGACGGCGGGAGTTGAATTACTTTCGCATAGGTAGCCAAATGCCTCGTCATCTTATTAGTGACGCGCATGATTCAATTCAAGAGATTCCTTATGTCCCTATTTAAAACCTCACGGATATTAAAAATATTAAACATATATTGTTATAAGTCTTAAACCTTAAGACGGCGGGAGTTGAATTACTTTCGCATAGGTAGCCAAATGCCTTGTCATCTTATTAGTGACGCGCATGATTCAATTCAAGAGATTCCTTCTGTCCCTATTTAAAACCTCACGGATATTAAAAATATTAAACATATATTGTTATAAGTCTTAAACCTTAAGACGGCGGGAGTTGAATTACTTTCGCATAGGTAGCCAAATGCCTTGTCATCTTATTAGTGACGCGCATGATTCAATTCAAGAGATTCCTTCTGTCCCTATTTAAAACCTCACGGATATTAAAAATATTAAACATATATTGTTATAATGCTTAAACCTTAAGACGGCGGGAGTTGAATTACTTTCGCATAGGTAGCCAAATGCCTTGTCATCTTATTAGTGACGCGCATGATTCAATTCAAGAGATTCCTTCTGTCCCTATTTAAAACCTCACGGATATTAAAAATATTAAACATATATTGTTATAAGTCTTAAACCTTAAGACGGCGGGAGTTGAATTACTTTCGCATAGGTAGCCAAATGCCTCGTCATCTTATTAGTGACGCGCATGATTCAATTCAAGAGATTCCTTCTGTCCCTATTTAAAACTTCACGGATATTAAAAATATTAAACATATATTGTTATAAGTCTTAAACCTTAAGACGGCGGGAGTTGAATTACTTTCGCATAGGTAGCCAAATGCCTTGTCATCTTATTAGTGACGCGCATGATTCAATTCAAGAGATTCCTTCTGTCCCTATTTAAAACCTCACGGATATTAAAAATATTAAACATATATTGTTATAAGTCTTAAACCTTAAGACGGCGGAGTTGAATTACTTTCGCATAGGTAGCCAAATGCCTTGTCATCTTATTAGTGACGCGCATGATTCAATTCAAGAGATTCCTTCTGTCCCTATTTAAAACCTCACGGATATTAAAAATATTAAACATATATTGTTATAAGTCTTAAACCTTAAGACGGCGGGAGTTGAATTACTTTCGCATAGGTAGCCAAATGCCTCGTCATCTTATTAGTGACGCGCATGATTCAATTCAAGAGATTCCTTCTGTCCCTATTTAAAACCTCACGGATATTAAAAATATTAAACATATATTGTTATAAGTCTTAAACCTTAAGACGGCGGGAGTTGAATTACTTTCGCATAGGTAGCCAAATGCCTTGTCATCTTATTAGTGACGCGCATGATTCAATTCAAGAGATTCCTTCTGTCCCTATTTAAAACCTCACGGATATTAAAAATATTAAACATATATTGTTATAAGTCTTAAACCTTAAGACGGCGGGAGTTGAATTACTTTCGCATAGGTAGCCAAATGCCTTGTCATCTTATTAGTGACGCGCATGATTCAATTCAAGAGATTCCTTCTGTCCCTATTTAAAACCTCACGGATATTAAAAATATTAAACATATATTGTTATAAGTCTTAAACCTTAAGACGGCGGGAGTTGAATTACTTTCGCATAGGTAGCCAAATGCCTTGTCATCTTATTAGTGACGCGCATGATTCAATTCAAGAGATTCCTTCTGTCCCTATTTAAAACCTCACGGATATTAAAAATATTAAACATATATTGTTATAAGTCTTAAACCTTAAGACGGCGGGAGTTGAATTACTTTCGCATAGGTAGCCAAATGCCTTGTCATCTTATTAGTGACGCGCATGATTCAATTCAAGAGATTCCTTCTGTCCCTATTTAAAACCTCACGGATATTAAAAATATTAAACATATATTGTTATAAGTCTTAAACCTTAAGACGGCGGGAGTTGAATTACTTTCGCATAGGTAGCCAAATGCCTTGTCATCTTATTAGTGACGCGCATGATTCAATTCAAGAGATTCCTTCTGTCCCTATTTAAAACCTCACGGATATTAAAAATATTAAACATATATTGTTATAAGTCTTAAACCTTAAGACGGCGGGAGTTGAATTACTTTCGCATAGGTAGCCAAATGCCTTGTCATCTTATTAGTGACGCGCATGATTCAATTCAAGAGATTCCTTCTGTCCCTATTTAAAACCTCACGGATATTAAAAATATTAAACATATATTGTTATAAGTCTTAAACCTTAAGACGGCGGGAGTTGAATTACTTTCGCATAGGTAGCCAAATGCCTCGTCATCTTATTAGTGACGCGCATGATTCAATTCAAGAGATTCCTTCTGTCCCTATTTAAAACCTCACGGATATTAAAAATATTAAACATATATTGTTATAAGTCTTAAACCTTAAGACGGCGGGAGTTGAATTACTTTCGCATAGGTAGCCAAATGCCTTGTCATCTTATTAGTGACGCGGCTGATTCAATTCAAGAGATTCCTACTGTCCCTATTTAAAACCTCACGGATATTAAAAATATTAAACATATATTGTTATAAGTCTTAAACCTTAAGACGGCGGGAGTTGAATTACTTTCGCATAGGTAGCCAAATGCCTTGTCATCTTATTAGTGACGCGCATGATTCAATTCAAGAGATTCCTTCTGTCCCTATTTAAAACCTCACGGATATTAAAAATATTAAACATATATTGTTATAAGTCTTAAACCTTAAGACGGCGGGAGTTGAATTACTTTCGCATAGGTAGCCAAATGCCTTGTCATCTTATTAGTGACGCGCATGATTCAATTCAAGAGATTCCTTCTGTCCCTATTTAAAACCTCACGGATATTAAAAATATTAAACATATATTGTTATAAGTCTTAAACCTTAAGACGGCGGGAGTTGAATTACTTTCGCATAGGTAGCCAAATGCCTTGTCATCTTATTAGTGACGCGCATGATTCAATTCAAGAGATTCTTCTGTCCCTATTTAAAACCTCACGGATATTAAAAATATTAAACATATATTGTTATAAGTCTTAAACCTTAAGACGGCGGGAGTTGAATTACTTTCGCATAGGTAGCCAAATGCCTCGTCATCTTATTAGTGACGCGCATGATTCAATTCAAGAGATTCCTTCTGTCCCTATTTAAAACCTTACGGATATTAAAAATATTAAACATATATTGTTATAAGTCTTAAACCTTAAGACGGCGGGAGTTGAATTACTTTCGCATAGGTAGCCAAATGCCTTGTCATCTTATTAGTGACGCGCATGATTCAATTCAAGAGATTCCTTCTGTCCCTATTTAAAACCTCACGGATATTAAAAATATTAAACATATATTGTTATAAGTCTTAAACCTTAAGACGGCGGGAGTTGAATTACTTTCGCATAGGTAGCCAAATGCCTTGTCATCTTATTAGTGACGCGCATGATTCAATTCAAGAGATTCCTTCTGTCCCTATTTAAAACCTCACGGATATTAAAAATATTAAACATATATTGTTATAAGTCTTAAACCTTAAGACGGCGGGAGTTGAATTACTTTCGCATAGGTAGCCAAATGCCTTGTCATCTTATTAGTGACGCGCATGATTCAATTCAAGAGATTCCTTCTGTCCCTATTTAAAACCTCACGGATATTAAAAATATTAAACATATATTGTTATAAGTCTTAAACCTTAAGACGGCGGGAGTTGAATTACTTTCGCATAGGTAGCCAAATGCCTTGTCATCTTATTAGTGACGCGCATGATTCAATTCAAGAGATTCCTTCTGTCCCTATTTAAAACCTCACGGATATTAAAAATATTAAACATATATTGTTATAAGTCTTAAACCTTAAGACGGCGGGAGTTGAATTACTTTCGCATAGGTAGCCAAATGCCTTGTCATCTTATTAGTGACGCGCATGATTCAATTCAAGAGATTCCTTCTGTCCCTATTTAAAACCTCACGGATATTAAAAATATTAAACATATATTGTTATAAGTCTTAAACCTTAAGACGGCGGGAGTTGAATTACTTTCGCATAGGTAGCCAAATGCCTTGTCATCTTATTAGTGACGCGCATGATTCAATTCAAGAGATTCCTTCTGTCCCTATTTAAAACCTCACGGATATTAAAAATATTAAACATATATTGTTATAAGTCTTAAACCTTAAGACGGCGGGAGTTGAATTACTTTCGCATAGGTAGCCAAATGCCTTGTCATCTTATTAGTGACGCGCATGATTCAATTCAAGAGATTCCTTCTGTCCCTATTTAAAACCTCACGGATATTAAAAATATTAAACATATATTGTTATAAGTCTTAAACCTTAAGACGGCGGGAGTTGAATTACTTTCGCATAGGTAGCCAAATGCCTTGTCATCTTATTAGTGACGCGCATGATTCAATTCAAGAGATTCCTTCTGTCCCTATTTAAAACCTCACGGATATTAAAAATATTAAACATATATTGTTATAAGTCTTAAACCTTAAGACGGCGGGAGTTGAATTACTTTCGCATAGGTAGCCAAATGCCTTGTCATCTTATTAGTGACGCGCATGATTCAATTCAAGAGATTCCTTCTGTCCCTATTTAAAACCTCACGGATATTAAAAATATTAAACATATATTGTTATAAGTCTTAAACCTTAAGACGGCGGGAGTTGAATTACTTTCGCATAGGTAGCCAAATGCCTTGTCATCTTATTAGTGACGCGCATGATTCAATTCAAGAGATTCCTTCTGTCCCTATTTAAAACCTCACGGATATTAAAAATATTAAACATATATTGTTATAAGTCTTAAACCTTAAGACGGCGGGAGTTGAATTACTTTCGCATAGGTAGCCAAATGCCTTGTCATCTTATTAGTGACGCGCATGATTCAATTCAAGAGATTCCTTCTGTCCCTATTTAAAACCTCACGGATATTAAAAATATTAAACATATATTGTTATAAGTCTTAAACCTTAAGACGGCGGGAGTTGAATTACTTTCGCATAGGTAGCCAAATGCCTTGTCATCTTATTAGTGACGCGCATGATTCAATTCAAGAGATTCCTTCTGTCCCTATTTAAAACCTCACGGATATTAAAAATATTAAACATATATTGTTATAAGTCTTAAACCTTAAGACGGCGGGAGTTGAATTACTTTCGCATAGGTAGCCAAATGCCTTGTCATCTTATTAGTGACGCGCATGATTCAATTCAAGAGATTCCTTCTGTCCCTATTTAAAACCTCACGGATATTAAAAATATTAAACATATATTGTTATAAGTCTTAAACCTTAAGACGGCGGGAGTTGAATTACTTTCGCATAGGTAGCCAAATGCCTTGTCATCTTATTAGTGACGCGCATGATTCAATTCAAGAGATTCCTTCTGTCCCTATTTAAAACCTCACGGATATTAAAAATATTAAACATATATTGTTATAAGTCTTAAACCTTAAGACGGCGGGAGTTGAATTACTTTCGCATAGGTAGCCAAATGCCTTGTCATCTTATTAGTGACGCGCATGATTCAATTCAAGAGATTCCTTCTGTCCCTATTTAAAACCTCACGGATATTAAAAATATTAAACATATATTGTTATAAGTCTTAAACCTTAAGACGGCGGGAGTTGAATTACTTTCGCATAGGTAGCCAAATGCCTTGTCATCTTATTAGTGACGCGCATGATTCAATTCAAGAGATTCCTTCTGTCCCTATTTAAAACCTCACGGATATTAAAAATATTAAACATATATTGTTATAAGTCTTAAACCTTAAGACGGCGGGAGTTGAATTACTTTCGCATAGGTAGCCAAATGCCTTGTCATCTTATTAGTGACGCGCATGATTCAATTCAAGAGATTCCTTCTGTCCCTATTTAAAACCTCACGGATATTAAAAATATTAAACATATATTGTTATAAGTCTTAAACCTTAAGACGGCGGGAGTTGAATTACTTTCGCATAGGTAGCCAAATGCCTTGTCATCTTATTAGTGACGCGCATGATTCAATTCAAGAGATTCCTTCTGTCCCTATTTAAAACCTCACGGATATTAAAAATATTAAACATATATTGTTATAAGTCTTAAACCTTAAGACGGCGGGAGTTGAATTACTTTCGCATAGGTAGCCAAATGCCTTGTCATCTTATTAGTGACGCGCATGATTCAATTCAAGAGATTCCTTCTGTCCCTATTTAAAACCTCACGGATATTAAAAATATTAAACATATATTGTTATAAGTCTTAAACCTTAAGACGGCGGGAGTTGAATTACTTTCGCATAGGTAGCCAAATGCCTTGTCATCTTATTAGTGACGCGCATGATTCAATTCAAGAGATTCCTTCTGTCCCTATTTAAAACCTCACGGATATTAAAAATATTAAACATATATTGTTATAAGTCTTAAACCTTAAGACGGCGGGAGTTGAATTACTTTCGCATAGGTAGCCAAATGCCTTGTCATCTTATTAGTGACGCGCATGATTCAATTCAAGAGATTCCTTCTGTCCCTATTTAAAACCTCACGGATATTAAAAATATTAAACATATATTGTTATAAGTCTTAAACCTTAAGACGGCGGGAGTTGAATTACTTTCGCATAGGTAGCCAAATGCCTTGTCATCTTATTAGTGACGCGCATGATTCAATTCAAGAGATTCCTTCTGTCCCTATTTAAAACCTCACGGATATTAAAAATATTAAACATATATTGTTATAAGTCTTAAACCTTAAGACGGCGGGAGTTGAATTACTTTCGCATAGGTAGCCAAATGCCTTGTCATCTTATTAGTGACGCGCATGATTCAATTCAAGAGATTCCTTCTGTCCCTATTTAAAACCTCACGGATATTAAAAATATTAAACATATATTGTTATAAGTCTTAAACCTTAAGACGGCGGGAGTTGAATTACTTTCGCATAGGTAGCCAAATGCCTTGTCATCTTATTAGTGACGCGCATGATTCAATTCAAGAGATTCCTTCTGTCCCTATTTAAAACCTCACGGATATTAAAAATATTAAACATATATTGTTATAAGTCTTAAACCTTAAGACGGCGGGAGTTGAATTACTTTCGCATAGGTAGCCAAATGCCTTGTCATCTTATTAGTGACGCGCATGATTCAATTCAAGAGATTCCTTCTGTCCCTATTTAAAACCTCACGGATATTAAAAATATTAAACATATATTGTTATAAGTCTTAAACCTTAAGACGGCGGGAGTTGAATTACTTTCGCATAGGTAGCCAAATGCCTTGTCATCTTATTAGTGACGCGCATGATTCAATTCAAGAGATTCCTTCTGTCCCTATTTAAAACCTCACGGATATTAAAAATATTAAACATATATTGTTATAAGTCTTAAACCTTAAGACGGCGGGAGTTGAATTACTTTCGCATAGGTAGCCAAATGCCTTGTCATCTTATTAGTGACGCGCATGATTCAATTCAAGAGATTCCTTCTGTCCCTATTTAAAACCTCACGGATATTAAAAATATTAAACATATATTGTTATAAGTCTTAAACCTTAAGACGGCGGGAGTTGAATTACTTTCGCATAGGTAGCCAAATGCCTTGTCATCTTATTAGTGACGCGCATGATTCAATTCAAGAGATTCCTTCTGTCCCTATTTAAAACCTCACGGATATTAAAAATATTAAACATATATTGTTATAAGTCTTAAACCTTAAGACGGCGGGAGTTGAATTACTTTCGCATAGGTAGCCAAATGCCTTGTCATCTTATTAGTGACGCGCATGATTCAATTCAAGAGATTCCTTCTGTCCCTATTTAAAACCTCACGGATATTAAAAATATTAAACATATATTGTTATAAGTCTTAAACCTTAAGACGGCGGGAGTTGAATTACTTTCGCATAGGTAGCCAAATGCCTTGTCATCTTATTAGTGACGCGCATGATTCAATTCAAGAGATTCCTTCTGTCCCTATTTAAAACCTCACGGATATTAAAAATATTAAACATATATTGTTATAAGTCTTAAACCTTAAGACGGCGGGAGTTGAATTACTTTCGCATAGGTAGCCAAATGCCTTGTCATCTTATTAGTGACGCGCATGATTCAATTCAAGAGATTCCTTCTGTCCCTATTTAAAACCTCACGGATATTAAAAATATTAAACATATATTGTTATAAGTCTTAAACCTTAAGACGGCGGGAGTTGAATTACTTTCGCATAGGTAGCCAAATGCCTTGTCATCTTATTAGTGACGCGCATGATTCAATTCAAGAGATTCCTTCTGTCCCTATTTAAAACCTCACGGATATTAAAAATATTAAACATATATTGTTATAAGTCTTAAACCTTAAGACGGCGGGAGTTGAATTACTTTCGCATAGGTAGCCAAATGCCTTGTCATCTTATTAGTGACGCGCATGATTCAATTCAAGAGATTCCTTCTGTCCCTATTTAAAACCTCACGGATATTAAAAATATTAAACATATATTGTTATAAGTCTTAAACCTTAAGACGGCGGGAGTTGAATTACTTTCGCATAGGTAGCCAAATGCCTTGTCATCTTATTAGTGACGCGCATGATTCAATTCAAGAGATTCCTTCTGTCCCTATTTAAAACCTCACGGATATTAAAAATATTAAACATATATTGTTATAAGTCTTAAACCTTAAGACGGCGGGAGTTGAATTACTTTCGCATAGGTAGCCAAATGCCTTGTCATCTTATTAGTGACGCGCATGATTCAATTCAAGAGATTCCTTCTGTCCCTATTTAAAACCTCACGGATATTAAAAATATTAAACATATATTGTTATAAGTCTTAAACCTTAAGACGGCGGGAGTTGAATTACTTTCGCATAGGTAGCCAAATGCCTTGTCATCTTATTAGTGACGCGCATGATTCAATTCAAGAGATTCCTTCTGTCCCTATTTAAAACCTCACGGATATTAAAAATATTAAACATATATTGTTATAAGTCTTAAACCTTAAGACGGCGGGAGTTGAATTACTTTCGCATAGGTAGCCAAATGCCTTGTCATCTTATTAGTGACGCGCATGATTCAATTCAAGAGATTCCTTCTGTCCCTATTTAAAACCTCACGGATATTAAAAATATTAAACATATATTGTTATAAGTCTTAAACCTTAAGACGGCGGGAGTTGAATTACTTTCGCATAGGTAGCCAAATGCCTTGTCATCTTATTAGTGACGCGCATGATTCAATTCAAGAGATTCCTTCTGTCCCTATTTAAAACCTCACGGATATTAAAAATATTAAACATATATTGTTATAAGTCTTAAACCTTAAGACGGCGGGAGTTGAATTACTTTCGCATAGGTAGCCAAATGCCTTGTCATCTTATTAGTGACGCGCATGATTCAATTCAAGAGATTCCTTCTGTCCCTATTTAAAACCTCACGGATATTAAAAATATTAAACATATATTGTTATAAGTCTTAAACCTTAAGACGGCGGGAGTTGAATTACTTTCGCATAGGTAGCCAAATGCCTTGTCATCTTATTAGTGACGCGCATGATTCAATTCAAGAGATTCCTTCTGTCCCTATTTAAAACCTCACGGATATTAAAAATATTAAACATATATTGTTATAAGTCTTAAACCTTAAGACGGCGGGAGTTGAATTACTTTCGCATAGGTAGCCAAATGCCTTGTCATCTTATTAGTGACGCGCATGATTCAATTCAAGAGATTCCTTCTGTCCCTATTTAAAACCTCACGGATATTAAAAATATTAAACATATATTGTTATAAGTCTTAAACCTTAAGACGGCGGGAGTTGAATTACTTTCGCATAGGTAGCCAAATGCCTTGTCATCTTATTAGTGACGCGCATGATTCAATTCAAGAGATTCCTTCTGTCCCTATTTAAAACCTCACGGATATTAAAAATATTAAACATATATTGTTATAAGTCTTAAACCTTAAGACGGCGGGAGTTGAATTACTTTCGCATAGGTAGCCAAATGCCTTGTCATCTTATTAGTGACGCGCATGATTCAATTCAAGAGATTCCTTCTGTCCCTATTTAAAACCTCACGGATATTAAAAATATTAAACATATATTGTTATAAGTCTTAAACCTTAAGACGGCGGGAGTTGAATTACTTTCGCATAGGTAGCCAAATGCCTTGTCATCTTATTAGTGACGCGCATGATTCAATTCAAGAGATTCCTTCTGTCCCTATTTAAAACCTCACGGATATTAAAAATATTAAACATATATTGTTATAAGTCTTAAACCTTAAGACGGCGGGAGTTGAATTACTTTCGCATAGGTAGCCAAATGCCTTGTCATCTTATTAGTGACGCGCATGATTCAATTCAAGAGATTCCTTCTGTCCCTATTTAAAACCTCACGGATATTAAAAATATTAAACATATATTGTTATAAGTCTTAAACCTTAAGACGGCGGGAGTTGAATTACTTTCGCATAGGTAGCCAAATGCCTTGTCATCTTATTAGTGACGCGCATGATTCAATTCAAGAGATTCCTTCTGTCCCTATTTAAAACCTCACGGATATTAAAAATATTAAACATATATTGTTATAAGTCTTAAACCTTAAGACGGCGGGAGTTGAATTACTTTCGCATAGGTAGCCAAATGCCTTTTCATCTTATTAGTGACGCGCATGATTCAATTCAAGAGATTCCTTCTGTCCCTATTTAAAACCTCACGGATATTAAAAATATTAAACATATATTGTTATAAGTCTTAAACCTTAAGACGGCGGGAGTTGAATTACTTTCGCATAGGTAGCCAAATGCCTTGTCATCTTATTAGTGACGCGCATGATTCAATTCAAGAGATTCCTTCTGTCCCTATTTAAAACCTCACGGATATTAAAAATATTAAACATATATTGTTATAAGTCTTAAACCTTAAGACGGCGGGAGTTGAATTACTTTCGCATAGGTAGCCAAATGCCTTGTCATCTTATTAGTGACGCGCATGATTCAATTCAATTTAAAACCTCACGGATATTAAAAATATTAAACATATATTGTTATAAGTCTTAAACCTTAAGACGGCGGGAGTTGAATTACTTTCGCATAGGTAGCCAAATGCCTTGTCATCTTATTAGTGACGCGCATGATTCAATTCAAGAGATTCCTTCTGTCCCTATTTAAAACCTCACGGATATTAAAAATATTAAACATATATTGTTATAAGTCTTAAACCTTAAGACGGCGGGAGTTGAATTACTTTCGCATAGGTAGCCAAATGCCTTGTCATCTTATTAGTGACGCGCATGATTCAATTCAAGAGATTCCTTCTGTCCCTATTTAAAACCTCACGGATATTAAAAATATTAAACATATATTGTTATAAGTCTTAAACCTTAAGACGGCGGGAGTTGAATTACTTTCGCATAGGTAGCCAAATGCCTTGTCATCTTATTAGTGACGCGCATGATTCAATTCAAGAGATTCCTTCTGTCCCTATTTAAAACCTGATGTCTATTAAAAATATTAAACATATATTGTTATAAGTCTTAAACCTTAAGACGGCGGGAGTTGAATTACTTTCGCATAGGTAGCCAAATGCCTTGTCATCTTATTAGTGACGCGCATGATTCAATTCAAGAGATTCCTTCTGTCCCTATTTAAAACCTCACGGATATTAAAAATATTAAACATATATTGTTATAAGTCTTAAACCTTAAGACGGCGGGAGTTGAATTACTTTCGCATAGGTAGCCAAATGCCTTGTCATCTTATTAGTGACGCGCATGATTCAATTCAAGAGATTCCTTCTGTCCCTATTTAAAACCTCACGGATATTAAAAATATTAAACATATATTGTTATAAGTCTTAAACCTTAAGACGGCGGGAGTTGAATTACTTTCGCATAGGTAGCCAAATGCCTTGTCATCTTATTAGTGACGCGCATGATTCAATTCAAGAGATTCCTTCTGTCCCTATTTAAAACCTCACGGATATTAAAAATATTAAACATATATTGTTATAAGTCTTAAACCTTAAGACGGCGGGAGTTGAATTACTTTCGCATAGGTAGCCAAATGCCTTGTCATCTTATTAGTGACGCGCATGATTCAATTCAAGAGATTCCTTCTGTCCCTATTTAAAACCTCACGGATATTAAAAATATTAAACATATATTGTTATAAGTCTTAAACCTTAAGACGGCGGGAGTTGAATTACTTTCGCATAGGTAGCCAAATGCCTTGTCATCTTATTAGTGACGCGCATGATTCAATTCAAGAGATTCCTTCTGTCCCTATTTAAAACCTCACGGATATTAAAAATATTAAACATATATTGTTATAAGTCTTAAACCTTAAGACGGCGGGAGTTGAATTACTTTCGCATAGGTAGCCAAATGCCTTGTCATCTTATTAGTGACGCGCATGATTCAATTCAAGAGATTCCTTCTGTCCCTATTTAAAACCTCACGGATATTAAAAATATTAAACATATATTGTTATAAGTCTTAAACCTTAAGACGGCGGGAGTTGAATTACTTTCGCATAGGTAGCCAAATGCCTTGTCATCTTATTAGTGACGCGCATGATTCAATTCAAGAGATTCCTTCTGTCCCTATTTAAAACCTCACGGATATTAAAAATATTAAACATATATTGTTATAAGTCTTAAACCTTAAGACGGCGGGAGTTGAATTACTTTCGCATAGGTAGCCAAATGCCTTGTCATCTTATTAGTGACGCGCATGATTCAATTCAAGAGATTCCTTCTGTCCCTATTTAAAACCTCACGGATATTAAAAATATTAAACTATATTGTTATAAGTCTTAAACCTTAAGACGGCGGGAGTTGAATTACTTTCGCATAGGTAGCCAAATGCCTTGTCATCTTATTAGTGACGCGCATGATTCAATTCAAGAGATTCCTTCTGTCCCTATTTAAAACCTCACGGATATTAAAAATATTAAACATATATTGTTATAAGTCTTAAACCTTAAGACGGCGGGATTACTTTCGCATAGGTAGCCAAATGCCTTGTCATCTTATTAGTGACGCGCATGATTCAATTCAAGAGATTCCTTCTGTCCCTATTTAAAACCTCACGGATATTAAAAATATTAAACATATATTGTTATAAGTCTTAAACCTTAAGACGGCGGGAGTTGAATTACTTTCGCATAGGTAGCCAAATGCCTTGTCATCTTATTAGTGACGCGCATGATTCAATTCAAGAGATTCCTTCTGTCCCTATTTAAAACCTCACGGATATTAAAAATATTAAACATATATTGTTATAAGTCTTAAACCTTAAGACGGCGGGAGTTGAATTACTTTCGCATAGGTAGCCAAATGCCTTGTCATCTTATTAGTGACGCGCATGATTCAATTCAAGAGATTCCTTCTGTCCCTATTTAAAACCTCACGGATATTAAAAATATTAAACATATATTGTTATAAGTCTTAAACCTTAAGACGGCGGGAGTTGAATTACTTTCGCATAGCTTGTCCTCTTATTAGTGACGCGCATGATTCAATTCAAGAGATTCCTTCTGTCCCTATTTAAAACCTCACGGATATTAAAATATTAAAACATATATTGTTATAAGTCTTAAACCTTAAGACGGCGGGAGTTGAATTACTTTCGCATAGGTGGCGAAATGGCTTGTCATCTTATTAGTGACGCGTATGGTTTAATTCTCGAGATTCCGTGTGTCGCTATTTAAAATCTCACGGATATTAAAAATATTAAACATATATTGTTATAAGTCTTAAACCTTAAAGACGGGCGGGGTTGAATTACTTTCGCATAGGTAGCCAAATGCCTTGTCATCTAATTAGTGACGCGCATGATTCATTCAGAGATTCCTTCTGTCCCTATTTAAAAACTCACGATATTAAAAATATTAAACATATATTGTTATAAGTCTTAAACCTTAAGACGGCGGAGTTGAATTACTGTCGCATAGGTATCCAAATGCCTTGTCATTTTAGTAGTGACG
>NW_027222931.1:0-3175 GCF_030179905.1 Drosophila bipectinata | reverse complement strand
CCCGCCGTCTTAAAGTTTAAGACTTATAACAATATATGTTTAATATTTTTAATATCCGTGAGGTTTTAAATAGGGACAGAAGGAATCTCTTGAATTGAATCATGCGCGTCACTAATAAGATGACAAGGCATTTGGCTACCTATGCGAAAGTAATTCAACTCCCGCCGTCTTAAGGTTTAAGACTTATAACAATATATGTTTAATATTTTTAATATCCGTGAGGTTTTAAATAGGGACAGAAGGAATCTCTTGAATTGAATCATGCGCGTCACTAATAAGATGACAAGGCATTTGGCTACCTATGCGAAAGTAATTCAACTCCCGCCGTCTTAAGGTTTAAGACTTATAACAATATATGTTTAATATTTTTAATATCCGTGAGGTTTTAAATAGGGACAGAAGGAATCTCTTGAATTGAATCATGCGCGTCACTAATAAGATGACAAGGCATTTGGCTACCTATGCGAAAGTAATTCAACTCCCGCCGTCTTAAGGTTTAAGACTTATAACAATATATGTTTAATATTTTTAATATCCGTGAGGTTTTAAATAGGGACAGAAGGAATCTCTTGAATTGAATCATGCGCGTCACTAATAAGATGACAAGGCATTTGGCTACCTATGCGAAAGTAATTCAACTCCCGCCGTCTTAAGGTTTAAGACTTATAACAATATATGTTTAATATTTTTAATATCCGTGAGGTTTTAAATAGGGACAGAAGGAATCTCTTGAATTGAATCATGCGCGTCACTAATAAGATGACAAGGCATTTGGCTACCTATGCGAAAGTAATTCAACTCCCGCCGTCTTAAGGTTTAAGACTTATAACAATATATGTTTAATATTTTTAATATCCGTGAGGTTTTAAATAGGGACAGAAGGAATCTCTTGAATTGAATCATGCGCGTCACTAATAAGATGACAAGGCATTTGGCTACCTATGCGAAAGTAATTCAACTCCCGCCGTCTTAAGGTTTAAGACTTATAACAATATATGTTTAATATTTTTAATATCCGTGAGGTTTTAAATAGGGACAGAAGGAATCTCTTGAATTGAATCATGCGCGTCACTAATAAGATGACAAGGCATTTGGCTACCTATGCGAAAGTAATTCAACTCCCGCCGTCTTAAGGTTTAAGACTTATAACAATATATGTTTAATATTTTTAATATCCGTGAGGTTTTAAATAGGGACAGAAGGAATCTCTTGAATTGAATCATGCGCGTCACTAATAAGATGACAAGGCATTTGGCTACCTATGCGAAAGTAATTCAACTCCCGCCGTCTTAAGGTTTAAGACTTATAACAATATATGTTTAATATTTTTAATATCCGTGAGGTTTTAAATAGGGACAGAAGGAATCTCTTGAATTGAATCATGCGCGTCACTAATAAGATGACAAGGCATTTGGCTACCTATGCGAAAGTAATTCAACTCCCGCCGTCTTAAGGTTTAAGACTTATAACAATATATGTTTAATATTTTTAATATCCGTGAGGTTTTAAATAGGGACAGAAGGAATCTCTTGAATTGAATCATGCGCGTCACTAATAAGATGACAAGGCATTTGGCTACCTATGCGAAAGTAATTCAACTCCCGCCGTCTTAAGGTTTAAGACTTATAACAATATATGTTTAATATTTTTAATATCCGTGAGGTTTTAAATAGGGACAGAAGGAATCTCTTGAATTGAATCATGCGCGTCACTAATAAGATGACAAGGCATTTGGCTACCTATGCGAAAGTAATTCAACTCCCGCCGTCTTAAGGTTTAAGACTTATAACAATATATGTTTAATATTTTTAATATCCGTGAGGTTTTAAATAGGGACAGAAGGAATCTCTTGAATTGAATCATGCGCGTCACTAATAAGATGACAAGGCATTTGGCTACCTATGCGAAAGTAATTCAACTCCCGCCGTCTTAAGGTTTAAGACTTATAACAATATATGTTTAATATTTTTAATATCCGTGAGGTTTTAAATAGGGACAGAAGGAATCTCTTGAATTGAATCATGCGCGTCACTAATAAGATGACAAGGCATTTGGCTACCTATGCGAAAGTAATTCAACTCCCGCCGTCTTAAGGTTTAAGACTTATAACAATATATGTTTAATATTTTTAATATCCGTGAGGTTTTAAATAGGGACAGAAGGAATCTCTTGAATTGAATCATGCGCGTCACTAATAAGATGACAAGGCATTTGGCTACCTATGCGAAAGTAATTCAACTCCCGCCGTCTTAAGGTTTAAGACTTATAACAATATATGTTTAATATTTTTAATATCCGTGAGGTTTTAAATAGGGACAGAAGGAATCTCTTGAATTGAATCATGCGCGTCACTAATAAGATGACAAGGCATTTGGCTACCTATGCGAAAGTAATTCAACTCCCGCCGTCTTAAGGTTTAAGACTTATAACAATATATGTTTAATATTTTTAATATCCGTGAGGTTTTAAATAGGGACAGAAGGAATCTCTTGAATTGAATCATGCGCGTCACTAATAAGATGACAAGGCATTTGGCTACCTATGCGAAAGTAATTCAACTCCCGCCGTCTTAAGGTTTAAGACTTATAACAATATATGTTTAATATTTTTAATATCCGTGAGGTTTTAAATAGGGACAGAAGGAATCTCTTGAATTGAATCATGCGCGTCACTAATAAGATGACAAGGCATTTGGCTACCTATGCGAAAGTAATTCAACTCCCGCCGTCTTAAGGTTTAAGACTTATAACAATATATGTTTAATATTTTTAATATCCGTGAGGTTTTAAATAGGGACAGAAGGAATCTCTTGAATTGAATCATGCGCGTCACTAATAAGATGACAAGGCATTTGGCTACCTATGCGAAAGTAATTCAACTCCCGCCGTCTTAAGGTTTAAGACTTATAACAATATATGTTTAATATTTTTAATATCCGTGAGGTTTTAAATAGGGACAGAAGGAATCTCTTGAATTGAATCATGCGCGTCACTAATAAGATGACAAGGCATTTGGCTACCTATGCGAAAGTAATTCAACTCCCGCCGTCTTAAGGTTTAAGACTTATAACAATATATGTTTAATATTTTTAATATCCGTGAGGTTTTAAATAGGGACAGAAGGAATCTCTTGAATTGAATCATGCGCGTCACTAATAAGATGACAAGGCATTTGG
>NW_027222930.1:0-30617 GCF_030179905.1 Drosophila bipectinata | reverse complement strand
ACTCCAATAGCAGTTGACACTGCACCTGACCCGGAATCAACAGAAACGAACGAATCGGAGTCAGAAGAGATTACCAATCTTACTATTCCGGCGATATACACTGATCTGGATAATTCAAAAGATTCAGATATTTCAAGTGTAATAGAAACCACTGAAGGTTTCCAGTTTTTAAGCTTATACCAGTTTTTGATGGTAGGGCTGAAAATTTAACAAGTTTCATTGATGCTTTACAAATAATACAATCAATAAAAGGTGAGCACGAGGAATTAGCTGTCTCCACTATTAAAAAAAAGCTAAAAGGTGTCGCCAGGAATCTAATCGGTAATGAAACAACAATTACTGAGGTGATTTCCAGACTAAGAATCAAAGTCAAAGGCGAAACTGTTGAGTTATTATTAGCGAAGCTGATGAACCTACAGTAGCGCAATAAAACTGCTAACCAATACACACAAGAAATTGAGCAGATGACGAAAGCCTTAGAAGGTGCATATATATCAGATGGTTTACCAGCATGCAGTAAACCGATTGCACAATCGATAAGGTAAAACTTATCATGCAAGCTGGCACATTTAGTACTATGAACGATGCCGTTTCCAAATTTGTCAATAGTTGCACTGTAGCAACTGGGCAGTCAAACACCGTCCTATATTATAAGAATCACCCACAGCGCGGCTCAAATCGCGGACGTGAAAGTTATAGAGTTTGTTATCACAATAACTACAACCAAAATAACTACAACAACGATAATTATAACAACAATTATAACTACAATAACAATTGAGGGCGAGGCCCATATAGGAAACTATAGAGGCGGTGGTAACCCGAAACACAATCGCGGCCACAATCGCAATAACCAAGGCAATGTAAGAATGACACAAAATAATAACGAAAACACATCGGAAAACTCTCAAAAACCTTTAAATACTCAACAATAAAAGAAGTTCACGCCATTAATCTCAGCCAAAATATATTCGTTTCATTTTTCAATGTAGCTTCTGGGAAAGAACTTATTTTTTTAATAGACACAGGTGTAGACATTTCATTTTAAAAGAAACTTCGGATAACTTCCAAAACATCCAATATGATTACATCATAGAAATAAAGGAATAAGTCAAGAAATAATCAAATCCAAAGGTTTAGTTTCTATAGAGATACAGACAACCAAATACATAATTCAACACGATATTCATATGCTAAATTCACATTTGCCTATTCCATGCGATGGAATAATAGGCATCGACTTTATTTATCGACTTCACAAACACGAAAGTCATAATTGGTCATTTCCCATTTGTTTATGTGAGGGGACGTTGGGCCGCGGCTCAGCTGAACGTAAGAGCGAACCCGCGCTGAAGAGCTCATCCGCTCGCCCTTTTATGCACTCTCGCTCTCTCGTCGGCCGTCATCGATCGTCCGTTTTGATGTACTAGTTAAGTTAATCCTCTGTAAGCAGCCAAATAAAGCTGAACGCGCTTCTTGTGAATTTACCGAAACGCCCCCGACTTTTCATTTCAACTTTACTCCTGGAATCGTTTGCGGCAACAACGCCCCCCTACAAAATTTTGCTCCTACAAGCCGGATAATTCCTGGATTTTCTTCTGCCAGCAGTTCTCGGCATTGTTCCGCCAAAGACTTTTTTTCGTCTCCTTCCCTCTGCCTACCTTCTTCAGTGGTCCGAACATTAAATTTCGTTCACACTGCTGCAAGATTGTTTTTCCTTCCGTGTCAACTCCAAGTCCGAGTTTGTCGACACAACGGCAGTTTGAGATACTCTTCCTCGTCTTCAAATTCTGCAAATTTTTCCATCCGTCTCCGTTTTGTGTGCTGCCCATATTCCTCGCCGTTTTCGGCCTCTCCGTTATTCGCTTGCCAACGGTCGAGGCATATGTGCATCCACATACATACATATGCAAGTTATCCAACCCGTAAATACAGGCCACTTATGGCTTTTATAAACAATATTTTCAATCTGTGCATTTGCCTTTGGCTTTGTTTTTGGCTCAATTATCCAATCCAAATCCAGGCCACTTATGGCTTACCACTTATGAATTTTATAAATAATTTTTTCAAACTCTGCATTTGCTTTCGGCTTTGTCTTTGGCTCTGAGGTCCGATCTCGGTTCCCCATAAACAAATCAAAATCAAAAGTAAACATCAGCTTCCCTCCGAAGCCCAATCAATTACGCCTTTTGGGTTTCAAGTACCCACCAAATTGCATCGATCAGCTTAATCGAATTTCACAATAAGATGCGACAGTTTCATCTTAATCCTCTAATCTAAACACAACTGATGGCAGAGGTTCTTTGGATAAGATTTAGAATTAAGAAGCCAGTCCTATTTTGACCGAGACCGCGAACGTTTGACGGAAAATAATTAAGAATAACGAAAGTGTCTTGTAATATTTAAGTTTAATAAATAAAGGTTTAACACCGAGTTTTATAATTTAAAATAAAAAGTTATATTTTTTTTTAATTCACTGACAAACAACAAAGTTAACTGGCGTTCAACGTGGGGCCGCGTCACATAAAGCTCCAAAAAATTGTTTAATAAAAAATAAGTTAAACATAAACGGAACTCGCGCGGTCAACAACTCAACATTTTTAGTGGAAAAATTAAAACATCCACCAAACGACACTACCATTGGTAGTCTACCAAGTGACAGTGATCGTTAACAACAAAGTAAATGTAAAGTAATTAATGAAATAATCCATAAAGAGTGAATTAAAACAAAGGTGGACCGAAATTTTAAACCAAACAATTACAAGAACACAAAACCAAAAAAAAATAACAAAAAAAAGAATAAAAAAACTAAAAAAATCAACGCACAAAAGAAAAAACCCACACAAAACACACAAAACCAAGGAAGGAAACAAGGAAAACAAGGAAGGAAGGCAGGACATCCTCTATCCATTTATCAACTGTATCCATTTATCAACTGTATCCAGGAAGGACGATCAACCACCAACCACACAGAAGGAAGACCCCAACGGGACAATATCGTGAGGAATTAATTTAAAATAATAAAAAAATTAAAGACTATAATTTAAGATCAGTGAATTTGAGAAAAATAATATAAGATTTATATATTGCAAAAAGTAAGATACGCGATTTAACAAATAATATAAAGAATAAATCTGAAAGATTTGATAAATAGCTTTTGTGAATTAAATTTAACAATGGCAACCGGAGGTTCAGCACCAATTTTTCTGCAGGCAGTGTAGCCACAGCCGTCGGTTTAACAGTAGAATTGATAAACATATTAATAAACGCTCAATTGAATGAAGTTAGCAGGAAAGTATAATGTTTAGAAGGAAGGCTAGCCACAGATGCAAAAACTGTGGAAGATTATAAAATACAAACAATTGACCCAGCTATAAAATGCGATACAACACTTGAAGTGTTAAAATCCTTACCAAATTTCACAGGAGAACCAACACAATATGTAGGTTGAAGGGAAGCTGCAGAAACTGTAATGAGTCTCTATAAAATTGAAAGTGAACAATATTTTATCGCCCTAACAATTTTACGAAATAAAATTATGGGAGCAGTTTTAAACTTTAAAGCAATCTTATCCCGATTGGACTTTATATATAGTGACAAACGACCAATAAATGTTCTCGAGTCAGAACTAAGTATCCTCAGGCAACGACAATTACTGAGTACTATAACGAAGTCAATAAAAAAATGACCTTACTAATAAACAAAACCATAATGACATACGGAACAGTGTAAGTACCAAAGAAACAAACAATTCAATAAGGAGAAATGCTCTACGAGTATTTATATCCGGACTTAATGAATCTATTTCAGAAACTCTTTCTCATTAAGTCCACCAGATTTGCCCAATGCTTTGGCAAAGGTCCAAACATTAGAATCAAACAACTTCCGTGCTCAATTCGCAAATAGGTTTAATGGATTTAAAAATGAAAGTAAATATCGGGGAAACAACTTACGATTTGATCAAATACGACAAAATAATACCACTAAAATGGGAAATAATTTTAATCATAACCAAAATTACAATTGGCCACAAAAGGGAAATTTTTGGCAAAATAATAATCAAAATAATAATCATAAGCAACAAGCTATCGAGCCAATGGATGTTGATCCACCGATTCAACTCCAGAATAAATCTAATAACAATCGGCAGCCGAGCCAAAATTGGCAGGCAAATAGTAACCAAGGAAGATATAATAATTGGCAGGCAAATGATAATCAAGGTAGATATAATAATAATTATTATCAAAATAAAAATCGTTCAAATTTCTATAGCACAAATCAAAATAAAGAGCAAACTCAAGCTCAAAAAATGGATTCAGATGGAACAGAAAGTCAGCCAGCTAATAAAGTAACCAGATTAAACAATATCAATGAGATAGATCGAAAAACTAAGAAGCAGCTAAAAGTTTTAATAGATAGAGGAGCCACTGCTTGTTACATAAAAACGGGAATTTTTGAAAAAAAAAAACGAGATACCAATATACAAAAAGGTAACAACAGTTCATGGCTACTCAATTATTAGGTATTACCATATTATAAATATATTTGAAACAAAACAATTATTTTATGAAATGAGGTTTAGAATCTGATATTCTAATTGGATTCAATTTATTAAGAAAAATTGGAGCTATAATAAATATAGATAAGGGAATCTTGGAATATAATTGGAAACAGGAGAAATTAAAATATTATGATTATGAGTAAAATAATATTCTTCCGTTAAAAGAATTTATTGTAAAAAAGTATTTTGATGATAATGGTAGCGAAACACAGATTCATTATTTGTTGAAAATAGTGAAAAAAGCTTGGGAATTAAAAATCCCGAGAACGCCGACGTAGAAATATCCGTCAACAAAAATACAAATATCTTGGGAACTAAAAATCCCGAGAACGCCGACGTAGAAATCCGTCTATAAAAATAAAAATATCGTGGGAATTAAAAATCCTGAGAGTGCCGACGAAGTAAATACCGTCAAAAATCAAATAAATAATATAGGTACCGACCAATTAGGCGGATTGAGGGAAAAGATAGTTCACTATATTGAAAAGGAGCATTCAAAGATAAATATGCAAATTCCTTTTAGAACAGACATAAAGGGGGAAATAAATCTTATCCACGATAGGCCAATATACGGGAAGCAATATTCTTATGCTCTATCTGTCAACGACTTCGTGAATAGCGAAATCGAATTTTGTCAGAAAAAATAATAAGGCCTAGCAGAAGCCCTTACAATTCACCACTTCTGGTAGTCCCAAAGAAAGGAGAGAATCAAGACGGAAGCCGTAAATTAAGACTCGTCATTGATTATAAAAAATTAAATGAAAGTACCATAACTGACAGGTACCCAATGCAAAACCCATCAGTAATTCTATCGAATTTGGGAAAAGCAAGATATTTTTCAACAATAGATTTAGAGTCAGGATTTCATCAGATACTAATGAAAGAATCTGATGTCGAAAAAACAGCCTTTTCAATAAATAATGGAAAATACGAATTTTTAAGAATGCCATTCGGATAAACAAATGCACCAAGAATCTTTCAGAGAGCAATGGACGATATTGTAAGAGAACAAATAGGGAAAACATGTCATGTCTATATGGACGACATTATAATATTCTCAAACTCAATAAAACAACACTATACAGATCTAAACAAAATTATAAATATATTATTGAGGGCAAACATGAAAATCTCTTTAGAAAAATCCAAGTTTTTCAAACGCGAAACCCGTTTTCTAGGAAACATGGTATCCTATAACGTCATCAAGACAGACCCAGAAAAAATTGAAACCATTAGAAAATTTCCGCTTCCAGAAAATATTCGGGAACTAAGAAGTTTCCAAGGTCTTACGGGCTATTATAGAAAATTTGTTTCAAACTACGCCTACATAGCCAAACCTCTAACAAAATATCATAAAGGTCATAATGGCAAAATCTCAAAAAGAATGTCAACAAAAATGTTAATTCACCTGGATGAACCAGCAATTAAAGCTTTTAACGAGCTGAAAGAAAATCTCATTGCTCAAGTAGAACTAGTTCAACCGGACTATAATAAAAAATTTACCTTGACCACCGACGCTTCAGACGTCGCAATTGGTGCAGTTTTATCTCAATAAGTAAAACCAATTACTTTTATTTCAAAAACCTTGTCTAAAACAGAACAAGCTTATGCGACTAATAAGAAGGAACTTTTAGCGATAGTATGGGCTCTTAAAAATCTAAAAATTACCTATACGGAGTTATTGGAATTGAAATTCAAACCGACCATCAAACTTCATCTTACACAATTTCGGATAAAAATAAAAATATAGATATGAAAGGATGGTATTCTTTAAAAAAATAATATTTAAGCCCGGTACAAAAAATGTAGTTGCAGACGCATTATCTCGAATTCAGATAAATAATATTACTAACAGCGACATAGAACAAACAGACCAGTCAGACTCAGATCAGAACACACAGCACTCAGCTGAAAGTAGTTTTGAAAATGTAATTCAAGTGACCCGTAAACCGTTAAATCAATTGAAACAACAACTGTTATTAACAACGGGGAGGTATACAATACATGAGTCACTAAAAATCTTTGACAGGACACGACATTTAATTGAATATGACACAACAGAAAATTTAAAAACTATATTAAGAGAGTATCTTCCACCTAACATTACGGTAGGAGTTCATTGTACCTTAGAGGACTTATTTCAAATTCAATTACCATTAAAAAATAATTTCACAAACACATTCCTTTTTACAAGAATCTGTCTACAAGACGTGGAAAACTAGGAAGATAAAGCTATAGAAGATAACACACAGCCGTGCTCATAGGGGGCTAGAAGAGAATTACAAACAGATCAGTAAATTATATTATTGGCCAAACTGTTTTAAAAAATTAAAAGAATATATTAAAAATTGCGTGATTTGTAACGAAAATAAATATAACAGGCACCCAATAAAAATTCCAATTGGGGAGGCCCCAATTCCAAGTAAAGAAGGAGAAAATTTACACATTGAGATATATTACGCGCAAGGTCTTACTTTCATAACTTGTATTGACGCTTACTCAAAATTTCTAGTAGTAAAAGAAATCTAAAATAAATTAAATATCGAAAATAAAATAATGGAACTTCTTCAACATTTTCCACAAGCAAAAGTAATAATGACCGATAATGAACCGAGCTTTACCTCGGCCCAATTTAAATCTTTCGCACAAAGGTGCAATTTAACTTTACATTACGCAGACCCGAGGCACAGTTTAGTCAAACGCACAAGTTGAAAGGGCACATTCTACTTTAACAGAATTAGCTCGATGCATTAAAGAAGAATTTAATTTAACTGACTTTTCCGAAATAGTAATAAGAGCCGCTCAAGAATATAATCAGAGCATTCATTCTACAACGAACCAAAAACCTTTTGACGTACTATATAATAAAATAGAGCACGATAACATTCCTCAACTTCCTCAACAACCTCAGCACGAAAACAGAAAAGAAAAAGAATATCATGTAGGACAGGTAGTCTATGAAAGGAAACACGGGGAAAGAAATAAACTTAAAACCAGATATAAAAAAACAAATAGTTAAAGAAAATTTACCCAACAAAGTACAAAGTACCCAAGAAGTATTTATATATCATTTTTTATTTCTTTCCTTTCCCAGAAAATGTTTTATCAGGTGCTCATACTACACCGTATTTTATTAACAAAATCAGAAATAATTGACTATACAAGTCACGAATATCTTCTATTTAAGAACAATAAAGACGTATTGACGTACGATTCATACGCAGATTTATTCCATGTAACTAACTTAAGCTTTTATAAAGAAATAATAAATTTGGAATCAGATAATATTAAAAGGGATACTAATAAAAGGTGACAATGGGAAATTAAATATGACATAAAAGTAATAAAATAAGTCACTTCACTCTTTCTTTTAAGCGAACGGTCGTATTTTTTTTTGTGCGCACTGCGTTTTATTAAAAATATTGGTAAACCGGTGTTTACTCACTTAATCAATTGCATACATATATTGTGAATATTAAGCTTAAACCGTATCGATTCGAATTAATAAATTGAATAATTTGAATTCCAAGCATAGCTCAGCTCAGCTTCTTCCCCGGCTTATCTCTATTTCTATTTCTCTTTTGCACTATTCAAAGCTCCCGTTTCGGCTTCCTATTTGGCACAGGGGTTCAAGGTATTGTGTTCTTTAACTTTTTATATATTAATTTTTTATTAATTAAAAAAAAAAATGGAATTTAAACGTGTCTGCGCTATAAAGTCTTATAACAAGACAATTTCCACATCCCAGCCTACCATCCATTGCTGGTTATGTAAAAATGTAGTGCACTCCAAGTGTGCCGGATTCACTGCCTCAGTTTCGGATACCATTTCCCGTAGGTCGGGTATACACTATTGTTGTGAAAATTGTCGTGCTGTCCAAGGCGAAAAGAGGTCGTTCATGAGACAGACCAAAAATGGATTTATAGAGTTGATCACTGGTTTTCGTAAAGTCAATGACCAACTCTGTGCCCTTGACACTTAGTTTAGTGGCCTTCAGCTGCTAAATGAGTCCTCTAAGCGTAAGAAATCCGCTGTTTCTGATCCGCCTCAGCCTGCTCAGCCGACATTAATGCAGCCGCTTATATCTCTGGCCACCCCAAGGGCTAGAACTGAGAAAAATTCATCCGAATTTCTCAGGGATAATGAGCAATTGTCTGATATGTCCGCCATGGCATCCCTTCAAGTGATGCCACAGGTCCTAGGGAACGAAACCCCCATTAGAATACCCAAAAGGGTATTCCACAGTCCGGACCACCGGCACCGTCTGATGCTGCAGTTCTCGTACCTGCGACACCAAAACCCTTACAGGTGATTTCTCCATCGAAACGTATATTTGTTTCTCGGCTTGCCCCTGATACTTCAGAGATTGATATCTCGGCTTATATCAAAGCCAAAACAAAAGCCGATATAAAGGTGGAGGACATAACTAAATTTAAATATAATTATACACGGCGCACGTCTTCTTTTAAGATTCGTGTGCCCGCGCTGATGTTCAAGACGGTTTGTTCTCCCAGTTTTTGGCCACAGAATCTTTTCGTCCAAGAACATCCGCAAACTCCCCCAGCTATATTCTGATAGTTCTTTCTTTGCATCCCATATAATACCATTTACAGAAACTTGGTTAAATCCGGAGATCTTTAGCTCCAAAGTTTTTCCAAGTAAGTACACCACTTTTAGACGGGATCGACCTCAGCGAAAGGGGGGTGGAGTCCTCATTTCGGTAGACTCTACTGTTGCTTCTGAAGAGATGAAATCCCAAGAGCTTGGTGACATAGAATTTATTTGCGTTAAAATTAATATGTCCGTGAAATCTTTATACATTACATGTTCATATATACCGCCTATGTCTGAATCGTCTACATATTGACAGCATTTGTCCGCTATTCGACACGTCTTTAATCTTATGACGGATCGTGACCAACTTGTAGCGGTGGGCGACTTTAATATCCCAGAATTTAAGTGATCCAACGTCGATCTTTGTCCAACTCACCATCTTTGTCACTTATCACTCACCATAGCTTCACCGCGGGCATGTTTGACATGTCCCTAGGTCAGATTAACCATGTTAGGAATTCATTAGGTCGGCTTTTAGACTTATGCTTTGTATCTGATCCTGATGGTACCGCTCTCTCCAGAGCTTTTCCCCTTTCAACCCCAGAGGAACGTTTTCACCCCACGCTGGAGGCAAATAAGATTCGCTGCTTCCGTAAAGCTGATTTTCAGAAACTTAATAGCCTTATTGATACATACGATTGGTCCGATATTCTGGCATGCACTGATCTTAACGTCACTTTAGAAAAATTTTACTTTACTTTAAATAAATTTTTTTACTCCTGTGTGCCATGGAAATATCTGTCCGCTTCAACAAATCCTCCTTGGTATACAAGCTGCCTCAATAACCTAAAAAATATTAAAAATAGGCTCTTACTAAAATACAAAAAACCTGTAGTAGTGTTGATTTTTCAAGATACCTACTAGCTCGGTCGAATTTTACCTTGCATAACGCGGAATGTTATAGGAATTATATTGACCGCTGCCGGATACAATTTACTCAGGATCCAAAGCAGTTTTATAATTTTGTAAACACTAAGCGTAAACACGTATCTTTTTCACCCCTGCTTACGTTTGAAAATTCCTCTGCGACCTCTGATCCATTGATTGATCCTCTGAGGCCATTGCCGATCTATTCGCAGAATTTTTTCAAACAACTTATTCTCTGCCTAATTTGACAGATCAGACTTACGCATATAACATTCAAGCAGCAAATCTTATTATCTGTCCGTTTTTTTCTGAGAACAACTTATTATCTGGTCTTTTAAGGGTAAACCCCATTTATTCGCCAGGCCCCGACGGAGCACCAGGTTGTGTTCTAAAATACTGCGCCAGGGCTCTGTGCAAACCTCTTCTAAGACTTTTCAACTTATCTTTGGAAACCTCGATTTTTCCCCTTAAGTGGAAGGAATCATTTATAATTCCCCTACATAAAAAGGGGAAAAAGTCCGAGGCTGCCAACTACAGAGGCATCTCTAAGTTGTCGGCAATTCCAAAGTTATTTGAAAAATTAATTACCCCTCATTTGCAACACCTTTGCTCTTCGATTATCACTCCTTGTCAGCATGGCTTTATTAAGCGTCGCTCCACCACCACAAACTTATTGGAGTTGACATCCTTTGTCATAGATGGCTTTTGTAAGGGATATCAAACCGATGTAATTTACACAGACTTCAGCAAAGCATTTGATTCAGTTAATCACTCACTCTTGTTGAGTAAACTGAATATGCTGGGTTTTCCTAAAGACCTCTTAACGTGGATCTCCAGCTACCTAGATGGAAGGACACAAAGAGTCTTATTTAAAAACATACAGTCCCGTATGGTCCGTTCTACATCCGGCGTCCCTCAAGGAAGTCATCTTGGCCCGTTATTATTTACTCTTTTTATAAACGACTAGCCCCCTGCTTTAACGAACTTTCTAGTTCTTATGTATGCAGATGATGTAAAGCTTTGTCTTCAGTACAAATCCATCTCTGCCCAATGCAGTCTTCAGTCTGACCTTGATAACTTTCAAAAATGGTGTTTAGCTAATGATCGAACACTTAATGGATCAAAATACAAGCAGATGTCTTTTTATCGTTCTTGCCCTCTGCAAGCTACTTATTCTATTAATGGGATTGCCTTAGAAAAATTAACCCAGGTTAATGATCTCGGCATCCTATTAGATATCAAACTTAAATTTGCCGACCATATTTCCTTAATGGTTAATGAGGCGAAAGGAGTCCTTGGTTTTATCAAAAGGTGGTCAAAAGAATTTAAAGACCCCTATATAACCAAAACATTATTTATTTCTTTGGTCCGTCCTATACTAGAGTACGGTTCATGTGTCTGGAGTCCCCTATATGGAGTACATAAGGACCGCATAGAATCCGTACAAAAGAACTTTTTAACATTTGCACTTAGAGGTCTATACTGGGATGCAAATCTTCAGCTTCCATCCTACAGTAGCAGACTTTTACTTATAAACTTACCTAGCTTAACCAATCGTAGGACAATGCTTGGTGTAGTTGTTCTGCATAACCTTATTAACGGGGATGTAGATAGCCAGCACGCTTAAACTGTAACATTCCTATTAGAAGGACTCGAAACTTTAGTCCTCTGTTCATTAGCCATTGTAGTTCGACATATGCACTGCACGACCCTTTTAGGGTATTATGTTCGAACTACAATGGTCTCTACTCTATTACATCTCTTTCCTGTCCCTCTAATTTAAAATATAGAATTTCAAATTTCCTTACTAACTCCTCTTAGCTTAACAAATTTCAAATAGCTTAATATGTACTAACAAATCGTTTCTCGAGCGCCCCTCGGTCGTCTGGGCCTCTAGGCTTTATGATGAATACAGGAATGCTAGCTGATGCTCTTATTGATGCACAAGCCATTTCCAAATTTTGGAAGACCGCAAAAAAAAAAAAATACGTTTTAAAAACGTATTTATTGATCAAGATCTACCACTTCGAAAACATCGCTTGCAATTATTAACATTTGATCTGCAAAATTTAATTGATACAATCACTCTAGCAAAAATAGACGTTTTTAATACCAAAATTTTAAACAATGATGACATCTTGGAAATATTAAAACATGAACAAAAACCAGTAATTATAGCTGATTTAATGTACATCTCTTCTTTTAAAATCGCATTGCATAAAGAACTTTTAATAATATATATATAATACCCAATAATAAAAAACAGATGTGAAATCGATGGAAAATTAGTATTAAGCAATCAAGTCGCAAAATGCGAAAATGTTTTTTACGAAATGTCTAATTTTAAGAACGAGCTTTTTAAAAATATTGCACTTTAAGTAACAAAAAAACTTGTTTTACCCGATTATGAAATGGTGAGAAATCAACCTGTAAAAAAATAAGAGAAAAAAAAAAAAATAGACATCATACAAGATGGTGCCATTCTTATAAATGGGAACAATATTGTTAACAACTCCCATTTAAACGGTTCGTTTTTAATAACATTTAATGGTAAGACTAAAATTAAAATTATCTCATATACCAATTTGAAAAATAAAATTCTTGAATACGTAACTACGAACCACTTCAAAAATTATGAATATCCGATTATATATTATCAAATGACTCTGGTCTTTCTGTAGATAATATAAACATTTTAGGCCCTTTCGTTAAAATTAAGAATACTTAAATATCACTTACCTTTATATTATTAATTTTAATCATTATATATTTGATTCTTTCACTTATTATAAAATACAAAAATGCTATATTATTTGTAACCAAAACACATCGGCCTGAACCAGAAAAATCTATTAACCAAGAATATTTTTTATCAGAATTAAGAGATCATTTAAACGAATTTCATATTAAATCAGGACGATCCATTTTAGAAGGGGGAGACTTATCCAAACCGTAAATACAGGCCACTTATGGCTTTTATAAACAAAATTTTCAAACTCTGCATTTGCTTTCGGCTTTGTCTTTGGCTCTGAGGTCCGATCTCGGTTCCCCATAAACAAATCAAAATCAAAAGTAAACATCAGCTTCCCTCCGAAGCCCAATCAATTACGCCTTTTGCGTTTCAAGTACCCACTAAATTTCATCGATCAGCTTAATCGAATTTCACAATAAGATGCGCCAAATGCATCTTAAGCCTCTAATCTAAACACAACTGATGGCCGAGGTTCTTTGGATCAGATTTAGAATTAAGAAGTCAGTCCTATTTTGACCGAGACCGGGAACGGTTGACGGAAAATAATTAAGAATAAAAAGTGTCTTGTAATAATTAAGTTTAATAAATAAAGGTTTAACACCAAGTTGTATAATTAAAAAAAAAAATTTACATTTTTTTAATTCACCGAACAACAAACCATTTAACTTGCACATACATATTTTTTGGGTGCAATTAATCCGCGAAAAATCCGCAAGTGAACAGTGAATAAAAACAGTGTCACCGTTTTTTTGTGGTGACGAAAACGGGCAATTAATATTGGCCAGCCGGTGTGAATTAGTTCCGGAAATCGGAATCGGCTTCAAAGCCATCACTACGAAGCGGTGGCCGGTCACACTAATGTGATGGGAACGGGGAGATCGGGGATGAAATGCGATTACGAGGCACCTAATAATAGGTGCTCCCAGTACATGTGCTAAGTCCATCGGGACCAAATTCGGGCACTGTGGGAGAACGTGGAGAAAAGCTATGAGAGCTGCTCCGATTTACTAGCCGTGTTAGAAGACAACGCGGCCACCTCGACAGTGCTGGAATCGAAGTACAGCTACTGTTACTCCGTCTATTCGAGGTGTATTGCCCAGTTTCGGGAAAAAAATTGGGAGACACACGCCCGCGCCTACAGGCTGCCGGTTACCTCCGGTGGATACCGAGGTCTTCGCGGGTAATTATCTTCGGTGGCCCACCTTCAGAGACTTGTTTACGGCTATTTACATCCAAAACTCGTGTCTCACCCCGGTAGAGAGGTTGTTCCACTTACTGTCCCTTGTTTCTAAGGCTCCGCTTACCCATGAGGGGTTTGTCGCTGCTTGGCAAAGCCTCACAGACCGCTTTGAGAATCGGCGGCTATTGGTCAACAGCCAGTTGAAAATCCTTTTCAACATCCAGGCAAATTCTCAAGTGTCCGGGGTCGCGCTGAAGGAGCTGCAAGCCACCATTCAGAGTTGTCTGACAGCCCTAGAAATGTCCTCCATCAATGTTGAGGCTTGGGACTGTCTCCTGGTATTTATGATTTCGTCAAAGCTCCCCAAAGTCCCACTTTCTATGTGGGAGCAATCAGTTCATAATAAGACCGAGAATCCAACATGGAAGGAATTAGATAACTTCCTGACAGAGAGTCATCGCACTCTGGAGGCCATCGACAACGTCAGGCCTAGTGGCTCCGTGCAATTTCCGCCAAGGTCCCTCTCTTTCTTTCAAGCGAACGGTCGTGTTTTTTTTGTGCGCACTGCGTTTTTGATAAATATTGGTAAACCGGTGTTTACATACTTTGTGAATTAAATCTTGTGAGTCATAACAATCTTAAAGCCTAAACCGTATCGCTTCGCGAGTGCTTTGGTATATTTGGAATCGAATTAATAATTTGTCTAAATTCTATTCCAAGCATAGCTCAGCTCTGCTTCTTCCCCGGCTTATCTATATTTTCTGCATTTCTCTTGTGCACTCTTTCAAAGCTCCCGCTTCGGCTTCTTGTTTGGCACAGTGGTTCAAGGTATTGTGTTTTTTAACTTTTTAAATATTAATTTTTGTCTTATTAAATTAAAAAAAAAAAAAAAATAATAAATAAAATGGAATTTAAACTGGTCTGTGCCATTAAGTCTTGCAACAAGACAATTTCCACATCCCAGCCTAGTATCCATTGCTGGTTATGTGAAAACGTCGTGCACGCCAAGTGTGCCGGTTTCACTGCATCAGTTTCGGATGCCATTTCCCGTAGGTCTGGGATACATTATTGTTGCGAAAATTGTCGTGCTGTGCAAGGCGAAATGAGGTCGTTCATGAGACAGACCAAAAATGGATTTAAAGAGCTGATCACTGGTTTTCGTAAGATCAATGACCAGCTCTGTGCGCTTGACACTCAATTTAGTGGCCTTCAGCTGCTAAATGAGTCCTCTAAGCGTAAGAAATCCGCTGTTTCTGATCCGCCTCAGCCTGCTCAGCCGACATTAAGGCAGCCGCTTATATCTCTGGCCACCCTAAGGGCTAGAACTGAGAAAAATTCGTCCGAATTTCTCAGGGATAATGAGCAATTGTCTGATATGTCCGCCATGGCATCCCTTCAAGTGATGCCACAGGTCCTAGGGAACGAAACCCCCATTAGAGTCACCCAAAAGGGTATTCCACAGGCCGGACCACCGGCACCGACTGATGCTGCAGTTCTTGTACCTGCGACACCAAAACCCTTAATGGTGATTCCTCCATCGAAACATATATTTGTTTCTCGGCTTGCCCCTGATACTTCAGAGATTGATATCTCGGCTTATATCAAAGCCAAAACTAAAGCCGATATAAAGGTGGAGGACATACAAAAATTTAAATACAATTATACAAGGCGCACGTCTTCTTTCAAGATTCGTGTGCCCGCGCTGATGTTCAAGACGATTTGTTCTCCCAGTTTTTGGCCAGAGAATCTTTTCGTCCAAGAACATCAGCCTAGTTCCGTAAAAAAAAAGTTAATAAACCAGTGGGAGTGAGACTTCCCAATATCGGAACCACTGACCAACCCTCCACCTCTTCTTTGGCCACTAACCCAAAAAACTAATTTCCTCACTAACTCTTACCTATCAGAATACTAGGGGGCTACGTAGCAAACTCCCCAAGCTATATTCTGATAGTTATTTCTTTGCATCCCATATAATAGCATTTACAGAAACTTGGTTAAATCCGGAGATCTTTAGCTCCAAAGTTTTTCCAAGTAAGTACACCACTTTTAGACGGGATCGATCTCAGCGAAGAGGAGGTGGAGTCCTCATTTCGGTAGACTCTACTCTTTCTTCTGAAGAGGTGAAATCCCATGAGTTTGGTGACATAGAATTTATTTGCGTTAAAATCACTATGTCCGTTAAAGCTTTATACATCACATGTTCATATATACCTCCTATGTCTGAACCGCCTACATATTGGCAGCATTTGTCCGCCATTCGATACGTCTCTAATCTTATGACGGATCGTGACCAACTCGTAGCGGTGGGCGACTTTAATATCCCAGAATTAAAGTGGTCCAACGTCGATAACTCACCATCTTTGTCACTTATAACTTACCATGACTTCACCGCGGGCATGTTTTACATGTCCCTAGGTCAGATCAATCATGTTAGAACTTCGCTAGGTCGGCTCTTAGACTTATGTTTTGTATCTGATCCTGATGGTACCGCTCTCTCCAGAGCTTTTCCCCTTTCAACCCCAGAGGATCCATATCACCCCACGCTGGAGGTCTCAATCGAAACCACTCCTGGTATCGATCAGATGTCTCCGAGCGTGGTAAATAAGATTCGCTGTTTCCGTAAAGCTGATTTTCAGAAACTTAATAGCCTTATCGATACATTTGACTGGTCTGATATTCTGGCGTGCACTGATCTTAATGTCACTTTAGAAAAATTTTATTTTACTTTAAATACATTTTTTGACTCATCTGTGCCTTGGAAACATCCGTCCGCTTCAACAAATCCTCCTTGGTATACAAGGTGCCTCACTAACCTAAAAATTAAAAAAAAATAAGCTTTTACTTAAATATAAAAAACCTGCAGTAGTGTTGATTTCTCAAGATACCTACTAGCTCGGTCGAATTTTACCGTGCATAACGCTGAATGTTATAGGAATTATATTGACCGCTGCCGGATTCAATTTACTCAGGATCCAAAGCAGTTTTATAATTTTGTAAACACTAAGCGTAAACACGTATCTTTTTCACCTCTGCTTACGTTTGAAAATTCCTCTGCGACCTCTGATCAGGCCATTGCCGATCTATTCGCAGAATTTTTTCAAACAACTTATTCTCCGCCTAATCTTCTTCAAGCAGCAAAACTTATTTTCTGTCCGTCTTTTTCTGAGAACAACTTATTATCTGGTCTTTTAAGGGTAAAACCCATTTATTCGCCAGGCCCCGACGGAAGAGTTGTGTGCTAAAATACTGCGCCAGGGCTCTGTGCAAACCTCTTCTAAGACTTTTCAACTTATCTTTGGAAACCTCGATTTTTCCCCTTAAGTGGAAGGAATCATTTATAATTCCCCTACATAAAAAGGGGAAAAGTCCGAGGCTGCCAACTACAGAGGCATCTCTAAGTTGTCGGCAATTCCAAAGTTATTTGAAAAATTAATTACCCCTCATTTGCAACACCTTTGCTCTTCGATCATCACTCCTTGTCAGCATGGCTTTATTAAGCGTCGCTCCACCACCACAAACTTATTGGAGTTGACATCCTTTGTCATAGACGGCTTTTGTAAGGGATATCAAACCGATGTAATTTACACAGACTTCAGCAAAGCATTTGATTCAGTTAATCACTCACTCTTGTTGAGTAAACTGAATATGCTGGGTTTTCCTAAAGACCTCTTAACGTGGATCTCCAGCTACCTAGATGGAAGGACACAAAGAGTCTTATTTAAAAACATACAGTCCCGTCTGGTCCGTGCTACATCCGGCGTCCCTCAAGGAAGTCATCTTGGCCCGTTATTATTTACGCTTTTTATAAACGACTTGCCCCCTGCTTTAACGAACTTTCTAGTTCTTATGTATGCAGATGATGTAAAGCTTTGTCTTCAGTACAAATCCATCTCTGCCCAATGCAGTCTTCAGTCTGACCTTGATAACTTTCAAAAATGGTGTTTAGCTAATGATCGAACACTTAATGGATCAAAATACAAGCAGATGTCTTTTTATCGTTCTTGCCCTCTGCAAGCTACTTATTCTATTAATGGGATTGCCTTAGAAAAATTAACCCAGGTTAATGATCTCGGCATACTATTAGATATCAAACTTAAATTTGCCGACCATATTTCCTTAATGGTTAATGAGGCTAAAGGAGTCCTTGGTTTTATCAAAAGGTGGTCAAAAGAATTTAAAGACCCCTATATAACCAAAACATTATTTATTTCTTTGGTCCGTCCTATACTAGAGTACGGCTCATGTGTCTGGAGTCCCCTATATGGAGTACATAAGGACCGCATAGAATCCGTACAAAAGAACTTTTTAACATTTGCACTTAGAGGTCTATACTAGGATGCAAATCTTCAGCTTCCATCCTACAGTAGCAGACTTTTACTTATAAACTTACCTAGCTTAACCAATCGTAGGACAATGCTTGGTGTAGTTGTTCTGCATAACCTTATTAACGGGGATGTAGATAGCCAGCATTTACTAACACGCTTAAATTTTAACATTCCTAATAGAAGGACTCGAAACTTTAGTCCTCTGTTCCTTAGCCGTTGTAGTTCGACATATGCACTGCATGACCCTTTTAGGGTATTATGTTCGAACTACAATGGTCTCTACTCAATTACATCTCTTTCCTGTCCCTCTAATTTAAAATATAGAATTTTAAATTTCCTTACTAACTCCTCTTAGCTTAATAATTAACAAATAACTTAATATACTCTAACAAATCGTTTCTTGAGCGCCCCTCGGTCGTCTGGGCCTCTAAGATTTATGATGAATAAAGGAATGCTAGCTGATGCTCGTATTGATGCACAAGCCACTTGCAAATTCTAAAAGACCGCAAAAAAAAAAAAAAAAAAAAAAGGTCGGGACTTCCTACTGCTCCTGCTCGGAGTCTCACTTCATACGAGACTCGAGTGGTTCCGCGCCAAAAGGGCTGCGATCTCTGTTCGAGGGGGGACCACCCCATTCGCTTATGTCCGCGTTTCGTAGAAATGGATGTAAATGGACGCTCTGACTACATAAGAATGAAGCAGTTGTGCTTAAACTGTTTTGCCCGAGGGCACCAGCAGCGAGACTGCACGAGCGGCAATCCGTTCGCCACCGCTCCAAGTCCGCCTACGCCAGCAAACGGCTCAGAGGATCAGTCGAATGTGCAGGTGTGTTTCGCTTCCGGGTCAGGAGCAGTCCTACTGGGCACGACCGTCCAGGCACGAGCACTGATAGACTCAGGGTCCGAAGCGACTTTCTTAACGGAACGACTGTTCAACCTTGTCAAGTTTCCCTTCAAGACGATTCACGCCCAAGTTTCCGGCCTTAATCAGACCATTTCTGCGCAGTCTACTAAACTGTGCCATTTCTCCATTCGGTCGCCATCTAGACCGGGGCTAAAATTAGAGACTGCGGCTTACGTTCTTCCGCAGTTGGCAGGAAATCTGCCATTATCCGATTTCGCGAGATCGTCTCAAGGCGCTGCCCGACATTCCCCTGGCGGACACCAACTTCTATGAGAATTCCCAAGTCGATGTGTTATTAGGAGCTGACATTCTTCTCGGTCAGGAGACCATTTTCGGATGGGTGCCGACAGGCCCATTATCTCCAGCCAACCCCCGCAGCGTGTCTGTTTTTTCCGCACGAGATGCCCGCAGCCTCGGTGACTCACTGGATCATGGAGTGGTGCCCACACGGATCAGTTCGGAATCGGATTCAGGTTACGAGCACAATTCTATCTCGACTTCTTCTTTAATTTACGCATTGCATCATGCTGCACGGTGGCAATCAGCTGATGATCCGTCTGATCCGGGCCAAATTCTGGATTCCAAGATCATATTCCTGTCGGATCCTGATCCTGTCGGCGTGTGGACGGCTGTAAGACGTGTGGTCAGGATCACCACATGCTGCTGTACCTCGTGGAGAAGCCGCGGCTCGGCACGTCAAGAGGAGCACCGGTCACGGAGCGCGGGAGACAGTACACGGAGTGTCTCAGCTGCCGCCAACTCCCGGCGCGGTTCGGGTGCTTCTCGGCCTTCGTCCGCCACTTTCCGGTACTCACAAGCCGTTCCACCACCGACTTCCCGGCGCTCGTCGGCGACTCCTCGGCATTCTTCCGCCACTGGCCGACAGTCGTCAAGCGCTCCACGGCTTTCGTCCGCCGCTCATCGGGTGCCGTCCACCGCTCGTCCGCCGGCGTCATCTGCGCCTAGGCAATTTTCCGCCTCTCGTCGAGGGCCCCCAAAGGACGGGGCCGCTGCGCCCACCCTATCAGCCGTAACGACGAGGGATTGGTTGAAACCCGAGTGATTGCAAGGGGGGCGGGATGTTTATGTGAGGGGCCGCCGCTCAGCTGATTGTAAGCTGAAACGCCTCCGACATTTAATTTCAACTTTACTCTTGGAATCTTTTGCGGCAACAACGCGCCCTACAACACCATTGTTCAGTTATATGGCAGCTGTAGTTGGGCGATCCCTTTGAAATTTGGTAAGTGATATTATTTTGCCTTATTATCATTCATACAAAATAGAATTAAATAATTAATAATAATAATTATTAAAATTATAAAACTGTTTGATGTAGTCGGCCGATCCGACTTAAATACTGCGTGCAAAGAAAAGAAAGGGGTGTGCAAAGTTTCAAGTCGATAGCTTAAAACTGCGAGTCTAGTTCGCGTAGAAACAGACAGGCAGACGGACCGACGGACGTTTGCCCCGGCAAACGTAGTTTGCCCCTTTTTGTTTGTTTTTTTATGTTATGTCATAGGATAACTCTGTGGTTTGATTATTTTTAGGTTTTTATTTAGATGGACCAGCAAAGGTGCCGCTCCAACATTTAGATGAAGCAGCAAAGGTGCCGCTCCAACATTTAGATGGAGCAGCAAAGGTGCCGCTGCAACGATCTAAAATGTCTCTGTTCTTTTACAATATTTTTTAAAGTCTCGTAGCTGCGCTGCTCGCAGGCGGCGGCAGAGAGACGGCTATGTACTTATATATAAAGGAATATACTAATATACGTTATGCCCTCTCAAGAGGAGGCGCGAGGGGTATGCATATGCTGTCCGTTTTTTTTACAATTATGCCGACCCTAGCACTTTCTGTGTGTGGGCTTCTTAGGGCTTATGACCGGGACTATGAAATATGTAAACACTGCAACAAAATGTTACAGTGCGCACCCTTTAAGTACTTTCGTGGGTATGGGTAAAGTATGGGGTATGGGTGTTCGTGGGTACAGTGGGTATTCAATATATGTGCATAGTACTGTAGTAGTACTGTAGTACTGTAGTCTCCCTCCTTTTGAAAAATAACGTAAAATAATAAATAATTTCTAATTAATACATCCTTTTTTTTTTTCTTTTTCTTGTTGTATTATGTTATTAGAATCAAAGAAAATGAAATTATTAAAAGAATATGCGTATTTATTTATCTATGTATGTGTGTTTGTATGGCAATACTAAGTGGCATTTATGAAATAAAGATTTTTAATCTATGAACTGTTTGTTTCTTGTGTTTATTATTTGTTATTACTATGTTATCTCTATCTCCCATTTCCATTACTATATACGGGCCTGTATATTTAGGATCCAACTTTTAACCTGTCTCGTTTTTTAATAAAACTTTGTCACCTACTAATATATCTATATCCCTTACGTTATGATCGTATAGTAGTTTATTTCTATTTTTATTTGCTTCTTATTTGAGTTATGTTAACTCTAGGTCTTTTATAGGCTACTTCTAATCTATACTTACTCTTCTTAGCATAGTCATCTATATTATATAGTGCTTCTACACTATCTATGCTTTAATATGTTTTCGCAAATTACTTGTTTTACCGAATACTACTAGAAGACAAAATATTGAAGCCATACGTCCCAATCAGTTTTATCAACCGATATGTAAGATCGTATGTACTCATTGAAAGTTCTATGACTTCTGTCTATTGTTCCAACTGTCTGGTGGTGGTGTGCTGTGGATGTAATATTTGCAATATTTAAATATTTGCACAAATCGTCTATAATTAAATTCTCATATTGTGTTCCCATGTCCGTAATGAAGGTCTTCATTGGACCGTACTTCAGGATAAAAGATTCAAATATTGCTCTAGCGACAGTATTGGCATTTTTATTTGGAACAGGTATGGCAACTAAATACTTAGTTAAATCACATATTAAAGTGACTGCATACTCATTGTCATTTTCTGATTTTGACAGTGGACCAATAGTGTCCACTATCACTCTGTCGAAAGCATTTATTGGTGTGTCTGTAATTGTTAAAGGGGTCTTTGTGGGTTTAGTTATTTGGGCTTTCTGGCATTTTCAACATTTTCTTAAGTACTCGTTATATCTTTAGACATGCTTTTCCAGTAATAGCGTATTTTTATTTTTGCCAAAGTTTTTGATATGCCAGTATGACCTCCTGGAATTGGACCATCATGAAATGTAGACAAAATTGCTTCTTTTTCTTTTAAATTTGTTATTTGGGTCACCGGGTTGAGTAGCGCTACTCTTAATGTTTTCAAGATTTGATTGCTCATTAATTTAAAATTATCAATTGAAGTATGTTTAAAGATATTTTCCCACGGTGTCACTTTGAGTTGGCTGATTTTATGTATACCGGCTTGCATTTCAAGCCTTTGAAAAAATTGATCTAAATCAATAACTCCATTAGTATATAAATCGCTAACATCATATCTTGCAGTAATTTTTCTTTTTTTTTTTTTTTTTTTTGTTAACGTTGCTTTTATTTCTTGAATCTTCTCTTTGCGAGACTAACAAGAGGTGTATCAAATCTTATATTTTTAACTTAACTAACAGTCATATTGACTGATACGGAGTTAGACGGCCCTAAAAATCGATTGCTGGGTTGGGAGGTCGTTGCGTCTAAGGCGGGATACGCTAGAAACCCGAGTCAATCCCCGAGCGAGAAAATTTGGGTGCGAAGACAGTTTTTCTTTGTATGACTCTTTTTGCTTCTGGATTTCGTCTTTCACTGCGAGGATGCCCAGATCCCGGTGGATGTTTTCGTTGCGAACATACCAAGGTGCCCCTGTGATAGTTCTCAGGATTTTTGATTGTGCGCGCTGTATGATGTCTATGTTGCTGCTGCTCGCGTTCCCCCACAGCTGGGAGCCATACGTCCAGATTGGCTTTAGGACTGAATTGTACAGTAGTAACTTGTAGTCCAGGCACAGTGGCGATCGTGAGTTTATGATCCAGTGGAGGCTGCTGGCTTTCAGTTTTAGATGCATCTTTTTGCATTCGATGTGCTTACGCCAGGTAAGTCGTCTATCAAGGTGAACGCCAAGGTACGTTACGTCGTTAGCTTGAGGGATCTGCATACCGTTTAGTAAAAGCGGAGGGCATGTTTGTCTATTAAGAGTAAACGTTATATGTTTACACTTTTGTTCGTTTATTTTAATGCGCCAGTCGGACAGCCACCTTTCCACTATTGTGAGATGATTAGCCAGTTGGGTTGTTGCCTGCGTTGGGCATCTGGAGCGACTAAGAATAGCGGTATCATCGGCGAACGTTGACGTTGTTAGTTGTGCGCTCGTAGGAATATCCGCAGTATACAAAACATATAGACACGGCCCGAGTGCGCTTCCCTGTGGAACTCCAGCTTCGATGGTGTAGTCGCCCGAAGTAGCTGCGTTGCATCTCACTGAGAATACCCTATTGAAGAGGTATGATTCCAGTAGCTTGTGGGTGTATGTTGGCAAATACGTTTTAATTTTGTGCATGAGTCCGATGAGCCAAACTCGGTCGTAAGCTTGAGATACGTCGAGGAAAATAGCGCTGCAGTATTCTCGTTGTTCGAAGGCTGAGCGTATTTCGGATGTTAATCTGTTCACTTGTTCGATGGTTCCATGGTTTCTTCGAAAGCCAAATTGGTGTGCCGGGATGATATTGCAAGCTTCCAGATGTGGTATTATGCGAGTTAACAAGCATTTTTCAAACAGTTTAGACAAACAAGATAGAAGGCTTATTGGTCTGTATGATGACGGAATTGTGTGGTCTTTTCCAGGCTTCGGTATCATTATAATAATGGATTTCTTCCACTTTTTTGGGAAATAGCCAAGATTAATGATTCCATTAAATAGTTTGCAGACGACCTCTATAGCGCATTTTGGAAGTTCGATCAGCATCTTTGGGGTCAATAGGTCACCACCGGGAGCCTTTTTTGGTTTTAGCCCTCTTATGACTTTTTCGATTTCGTTCGGCCGGAATGGAGGTGCGGCTGTCTGAGGGGAGGACTCTGGCTGAATTACTGGCAGGAGGGATGAATTTGAGGCTGGGTTTGGCTGGAAGACACTTTGGAGATGTGTGGCGAATGTTTCAGCTCGGTCTTCGTTGCTGCGAGCCCAGCATCCCGAAGAGTTTCTTATCGGGGTGGTCGTTTCAATTGGGGCACTAAGATTTGGGTGGGCCCTCCACAGGGGGTACTTTGTGCTTGTTGGCGAGAGATTCTGGATGTACCTCAGCTGTGCATTTTCTTCCTGTTGGTGAAGAGCCTGGTCGAGTGATCGGGTTGCTTCCTTAAGGCGTTGTTTTGAAGCTGTTGATCTGCTGTTTTGCCAATCACGACGCGTGTGCCTCTTTTCTCGCACGAGCTGTTCGATTTGCTGATTAGATTTGAAGTGTTTGTTTCGGTCTACTTCTTTCCTATGAGGAGTAGAGATTTTAGCTGCCGCAACGAGTACTTCTTCCAGGGCGCTCGTAGTGTAGTCGATTCCATGTTAAAATCCGGGGCGAGTTCTATGTGGGCCCTCACGTACTTTTTGTATTTTAGCCAGTTTGTTTTTGTCGTCGTCAGACTGAAGGGGTGTTCGGTTATTTCTGGGCTTTGAAGAAGCGTTAGAAGCACAGGCGAGTGGTCTGATGATAAGTCCGAGACTGCTTTGGCACTTATTAGATTGCGAGGTATGTTTTTTGTCACTGCAAAATCAATAAGGTCTGGGAGCTTTCGTGAGTCTGTTGGCCAGTATGTGGGACTTCCAGGGGAAACGTAGTCCAGTTTATTTTTCACATTTATAATTGCATTGTACAATTGTCTTCCTTTGGGAGTCACTAGACGTGATCCCCAGTGCGTATGTTTGGCGTTGTAGTCTCCTGCGGCTATAAATCGATCCCCAAGTAAATTGTAGAAGTCCATAAATTGTCATTCCGAGATTGAGAAGCGAGGAGGGCAGTAAACGGCAGCAATTGAAAGGATTCCGTTGCTTGACTGAATTTGTATCGATGTGGCCTGCAAGAAGTTTGTTGCAAACCTTTTGTGAAAATGGTGTTTAATTCGTTCTCTGATTAGAACTCCAGTTCCGCCGTGGGCTTTCCCATCTGGATGATCTGTGCGGTAGATTGTGTAGCCTCTTATATGAAAGTTGTATTTGCTTGTAAGATGCGTTTCCACCAGTAGCATAACGTCAATATGGTTTTCAGTCAAGAATTGTGACAATTCTAGTTTATGCCGTGAGACACCATTGGCGTTCCACATTGATATTCGTAGCGCCTGCATAGATTATTTGGACTGTTGTGCTACGAGCAGCTGTATCACCATGTTCTGGTTTTGAACAAGCGTTTGCATGGTCGTTTTCATGAATGACATAAGCTCCATCATACTTTGTTGGAGGGTAAGCATCATAGTTTCCGTTTTGCTGTGTGGCTGTTCTGGGGCCTGTTGAGCGCTTTGAGAGTTAGGCTGAATTGGAATTTCCCTTCCAGATCGTAGAGCATCGGCATAGGAGAAGCCGTTGGTGGTGTTTAGTGGACCGAATGAGGATCTCGCAGCTTTGGCGAAGAAGACGTCTGGCGTGGTTTTTGACGAAACGTACGCATTCTGTGGATTTTGGTTGCGCGTTGCGGTCGCTTGACGCATGCGACTCTTTAACTCCTTATACACAATACATCCTCTATAGTTTGCCGTATGTCTGCCTCCGCAGTTTCCACATTTCTTCACGGTACTGTCCTTGTTTGTAGTGCAGCAAGCGGACTTGTGGGCGTCCCCGCAGACTACACAGACAGCCCGAAGTGTGCAGTAAGACCTTGTGTGTCCATACTCTTGACAATTAGTGCATTGCACTGGACCGTTACGTTTATGTGGCTCTTCAACAGTGATTTTCCGATGCAAAAGATATTGCAGGTTGTAGATTGGGTGGACTTCGTTCTTCTTCAGCGACCTGCTTTCAGGCTCGAGCTCGACCTTGAAGAGGGGTTGTGGCTTTTTATCTTTATTTAGAATGTTATTAACATTCTTGGCGGCGAAGCCCTTTTCTTTAAGGGCGGTTTTTATTTCCTCGGCGGTAACATCAGGTTCTATTCCCTTTACTACCACTTGTAGGTCCTTACTGCTTTTCAGCTGGTACGTGTAATAGTTTTTCTGTACAGTGTCCAGATATTTTGACACTATTCGGAAGTGCTCTTCAGTCTTGGTTTGCACCTTTGTTTCATGGATGTTCCCTTTGATAAGCGGAACAATATGAAAGTTTTCACCGTTCCCGATCAACGACGCAATTTTGTTGACCAGGGCACTCGAGCTTTTTTCCCTAATATAGATTGGAGGGGGCTTGGGTTTTTTTGCGGTGTCTTGGGCTGGTTGGTTTTCCTCAGCCTCCGCCAGTAGGGCAAATCTGTTAGTAGTGGATCTGTCTGGTTCATTATCGTTATTCAGGACACGGTTAATTTTTGTTTTGTTGCCTGCCGGATTACTCTGCGGGCTAAGCTTGCGCTTAATTTGGATGTAGCGATCCATTCCAGTCTGTGTGGCCGTTGCCGCTTTGGCACTTTCCGAGGTTGTTGTTTTTGTACTCGCTGTAGTCGTTGACGTCGTGGTACTTTGAGTTGCAGGGGTTTTCGCTGTTGTTGCAGAAGTTGTAGCGCTGCTTGTTGTTGGTGCGAAATTTGTTTCCGATATTGGAGGGGGGGTTTTACACTGCGAACTCCATGACGCGGGAGTCGGAGTGAGCACAGCGGGTGAGCAAGACCGTGCCCTTTGGGTTTCTGCGGTCAGTAAAGCCGGGTTGCTTTTAAGCGCCGATTTTTCCACTTCGGTATCGCGGGTTGAAAAGTAAGAGTAGAAGCCGTTTCTTTGGTTCACTGAACTTCTACGCTCGTTCTTTTGGTCGTTGCTCAATGAGCTCATTGCGTGGTACGTATTTTTTTTTTTTCAACAATGCACTAGTTTTGGTTTAGCACATTACAACTGTTATAAAAAAAAGCTTGTCTGTCGCTTTTAATAAATTGTATTTCAGTGTCTTTTCGCTTATATTGGCGAAAATATTTTATATTTATTTATTTTTTTTTTTATTTAGATGTAGAAGCAATGGTGCCGTTCCAACGATCGAAATGTCTCTGTTCTTTTACTATATTTTTTAAGTCTAAGTCTAAGTCTCGTAGCTGCGCTGCTCGCAGGCGGCGGCAGAGAGACGGCTATGTACTTATGTATAAAGGAATATACTAACATCCGTTGTTATGCACTCTCAATGCAAGTTATGCACGTTGTTATGCATGCATATGCTGACCGTTTGTTACAATTATGCCGACACTAGCAATTTCTGTGTGCGGGCTAAGCCATCGCGATCGGTTAATATTTCGGCCACTGACCCGGAGTTTGGATTATGTAAACACTGCAACAAAGTGTTACAAAGCCAATTATCAAAAAGGATAAATATTTACGATAAGAACCTCTAAGAAAGCAATTTTCTGATGCAGTAGTTAAGCCACTGCAGTGCACTGGTGAAAACTGATAACATCGAAAGATTAGTAAAAAGAGAGTTTGCGAAAGCGAGTCGATTTAAATGTTATCTAAATACAGAAGCCTGATATTATGTAAGTGTGTGAACTCGTTGTGGGATTCTCGAAAATCTTGACATGAGGGATTCAGCCGGGGGTATTCTGTTTGGTAATATTGTTTACCTAGCCTAGTAAATTGAAGCATTCCGATTCAGTGAAGGATCTCAAAATGAAGCTTAGATGGGGTGTAAAATCTGGTACGAAGTTTTCTTATTGTGTTTGTTATTACTAGGACAAATAAATTCTGTTGTGAAAGATATTTGTAAGCCGTCGTTTATATTATTGGATAGCCGTTTTATATTGGATTTGTTATTAATTTGAACTTGTTGTTAAATTGAATTTTATTTTTTTGTTAAATTGTATCGTTTCTAAATCTAGTACAAGATAGCTTCGGGTGGAGTGGGAGCGAATATTCGCTCTGTTGAAGACGCCACATCTTTCGTTTTCGATTTGCTTAGTTGTTTATATTTAGCCCACCTTTATTCTTTATTTTTTATCATTTATTGTGAGAGATATTCTAATCTCATTCAACATTTTGGCACCCTCGGGTAGACATTGTTCTAGATCCCAATACATTGATATGATTTTACCGCATTAGTGTTAGTAACGAATAGCAAAAAGTAGGTTGTGAGCATGACGTTTCCCACATTTCTACTGTGTGTGTGTGGCAGAGCTCGGGCAGAGAAATTTCCTATGCCCCCGAGATAGGGCCGTGCCGACCTCTGTTCTAGATATTTAAAAAATTAGGTTTTAAAAACACAAAGTGACAGTGACAAATTGTCATTACACACAACATATCCCTACTGGACAATAGCGAGCAGCCCAGAAGACTAAAAAGGACGCACCCGCTGGACCTCCCCTGGATATCCTAACCATAATCTTTAAATACCATAAGCTAAGCTAATTTATTTCTCCAATATTAATATATAAAATTATCTATAAGTGAAGTTCATGTAATAAAATTTAATGGTTATCCCTAAAGGACAGTTTTAAATAAACGTTATCCTGCTATCACAAAAAAAAAACCGCAGAACCGCAGGTATTTGTGAAAAAAATTGATAATCGAGAAAAGAAAAGTTAAATCCACATCTTGTGCTGAAATATTGCACACTGCTTTCAATTCTTGCCCTTCAGTACCATTCCTCAAGGATTACTCAAGGAAACCTCGAGGTAAAGGAGTAAATTTAATTTCAAGGTATATTTCATACAAACCATCAAGTAATTTTCATAGAAGAGTTCCTCGCATGGAGAAATTCGAACACCCCATGAAATACTCAGGGAATTGGGCAGGATTTCTGCAGTAATTCAAAGAGAATTTTGTACTAAATACCGCAGAGAATCCCTGGGGTGTTCTCTAAGGAATCTTTGAGGAAAATCCACTGGAAATTCCTGGGGATTCACTGTGGAATTTTTAAGGAAATAGCAGGGATTTTTAAGGGTATTCATTGAAGAATCTTTGAGGAAATAGCAGGGATTTGTAGGGGTATTCACTGAGGAATCAGCCCTTCAACAAAAAAGAATTAAATAAATAAATTACACATTATTATTTAGAAATTATTATTTTATTACAAATTTAATTTTTTTTGTTTGTTTTTTATTACATTTTATGTTACAATTACAAATTCTTAATTATTTTCTGCGTCTCCGCAGTTAGGTCATCGTCTGAAAAAACAAATTAATAAAAAATTAATATATTCGATTTTATTTAATTTACTTACTATCGAAATTAAACGCCATCTTTAAATTGTTCTTGTTAGGCTCTATCTTTGATATAGAAAATAAAAAGAAAATAAATAATAACATAATATGTACTAGCGGCTAATGCCGTTTAATAAATATATGTACATATGTACATACATATAATATATAAAATTATATATCTTCATCAAAATAGTTTGAAAAAATATATTTTTATTTGAGTTCCTGTTTTGATACAGTGTGATTCTTTCAAATTGCTTAGAATTTCAGAACAACTGCTTAGGATGTTAGAATTTTAGAACTAACTTATCTTTAGGGCTCTAGGTCCTTTTTATAGCTACCCTTGCTGAAGCTTTTTGCAGATCAAAGCTCGAAAGAGAGGCTCTCTGAGAGAATAGATTGAGTCGGAACCTTTTACTTGAGGTGTCAGTTGACATAAAAGGCTTTGGGTCTCAATTAATCGAGGTGACAAGAAAATGTGAAGTGGGTTTCCATTTAAGAATGTTTTGATCTGTTTAGTTTTAATTCACTTAAAAGGAGTGAGAAAGATTTGAGTCGGGATTTCTGTTTACGCAAATATTGTTTTGGTTTTCAATCTGAAGTGACTCTTAGAAATTGGAAATCTGAAATGGAGCTGTTTTCAGCCGAATTGAAATAATTAAATATTTATGTTTTTACAAAAATTGGAATGAGGCTATTTGCAGCTGCGTTACGAATTTCAATACAAAAGGCTTCAGCTTCGGTTTACAAAATTAACTGATATACACTTAAAGAAATTTTGTTGATATGTTACTATATAAATATATATCTATATAAAAATGCACTGTTCGTATCTACGTCATTTATAGACTTTATAAACGGTTCTGAACCGTTTAAGCCCAAATTTTTACCCAACATGCGTTGAGGTTCCAGCTCGGTTTATGTCTACTTTTGATTTTGATAGCTTATCTGCGTTTGCGAATATATCAGTTTCAGTTTTTTCGCGTTTCCCCGTGCCCCTATTTTCTATTTAGGCAGACAGCTAAGAAGAAAATGTCAAATGAAAATGTCAGAAACGAAGTCATTAGAAACGAAGTCATGCCACCCAAGAAGTCGAATTTTGGTCGTCTTACTCGCAATACAAAAGCAAAAAGACGTAACATTCCGAATAGGACTGACGAAGAGCGGGCCTCCATTCGAG